>NC_041234.1:47851625-47865306 GCF_002837175.3 Physeter macrocephalus | reverse complement strand
TTTTTGCGGTACGAAGGCCTCTCACTGTTGTGGCCTCTCCTGTTGCAGAGCACAGGCTCCGGACGCGCAGGCTCAGCGGCCATGGCTCACGGGCCCAGCCGCTCCGCGACATGTGGTATCTTCCCGGACCGGGGCACGAACCCGCGTCCCCTGCATCGGCAGGCAGACTCTCAACCACTGTGCCACCAGGGAAGCCCTTCATTTACTTTTAATACAGAACAATCCCACTTCCTACCCTCCTTTTTCCCCTGCCATTGACCTGTCAAAGACTGTTCTCCCTTGAAGTTAGCCTGTCTTCCAGACCTCAGCACCACCTCCCATGAGCAGGGGTGAGCCCCACGTACAGGCCAAAGTGAGGGGGGTGCAGCAAAGCCCTCATTCTTCTTTCTGACTCCCATCTCTTACCTTGTTATAACTTCATGCCCAATGAAGCAAATTGAGTTGTTGGTTTTTTTGTTTTGTTTTGTTCTTTGTTTTTGTTTGATTTTCGCACCTGAAGTCCGTATGCTTCTAAAGGGATACGGACAATATCTTATTTTTAAATGCATCTTCCTATAATGCCCGGAAAATCCTAGGCCCTCAGTATTAAATAAACAATCAGTGAGTGAGTATCTTAGTTTGAGGTCTGTGGTTTCTTCTGGGTAATGAGATCACAGGAGTCCTATGGAGGAGTGTGTCCTGGGGACATGAGTGGGGGGACAAAAGGCTGTACAGAAATAGAGGACAAGGGGCACATTGCAAAACAGGAAAAGAAGAATGAGAGGAAGGAAGGCAAGCATTGACCTTTGAGTCGGTTTGGCAAAAGACAGAGTTCTGCATACTTTGCCTTCTCTGCACCTGGAGGGCTGTCCCCACTCCAGCTCTTCCTGCTAATTGAATATCAGCCCCGCCCTGTAGCAAGCTTGAGCATTCAGGCATTACAGCATCTCCTGCAATCTGTGTTGACATCCCTGTGCTTGAAGGTGAGGACTAGGCCCTGGCAATACAGGGGAGATTAGCATCTGTCTTTCCAGAATAGGATTTTCTGGGGCGACATTAACTCCCTCTCCATGCCCTCTCGTCCTTGTAAATTGTCTTCTTCAAGACTGCTCCTAGATTAACTTTTTTTTTTTTTTTTTTTGATGGTATGTGGGCCTCCCTCTGCTGCGGCCTCTCCCGTTGCGGAGCACAGGCTCCGGACGCGCAGGCTCAGCGGCCATGGCTCACGGGCCCAGCCGCTCCGCGGCATGTGGGATCCTCCCAGACCAGGGCGCGAACCCGGTTCCCCTGCATCGGCAGGCGGACGCGCAACCACTGCGCCACCAGGGAAGCCCAAGATTAACTTTTAATAATTTGTGCATTTTTCAGTTTTTCGCCTTTATTTCCTTCCACCCCCCTCACCCCCCAAAGAAAAGAGGTCAGTTGTTGAGAAGACACTCAAGCTACAGAGTGTTGATTTGTACACATATTTTTTCCTTTTTTTTTTTTTTTTTTTTGCAGTACGCGGGCCTCTCACTGTTGTGGCCTCTCCCGTTGCGGAGCACAGACTCCGGACGCGCAGGCTCAGCGGCCATGGCTCACGGGCCCAGCCGCTCTGCGGCATGTGGGATCTTCCCGGACCGGGGCACGAACCCGTGTCCCCTGCATCGGCAGGCGGATTCTCAACCACTGCGCCACCAGGGAAGCCCTATATTTTTTTCCTTTTAACAGCAGATCACATCCTTTGTTTTCATATTTTAATGTTTAAAATGTCATAGACTTCCATATAATAATAGTTGTATTTTAAATATCCATTGATTGAGAAATATATAACAAACAAAAGCACTATGGCTATACATCATGACAGTATACATCGTGACATTTGAAAAAAAATATGTGTAAGCATATTTTTTATTCATTCTAGACAGTGCTTGGGCCATATAGGAATTTCCAGAACGCTTGTAATAATTAAGTTACTCCCTGCCCCCCACAGTGGTTTGCTGCTTACAGGTTAGAAACAATGGCTTGTTTGCTTTTTTCAAAATGGAAATTGGTTTATTATTTTTCCTGATTATAAAAATAATCCATGTAATTCATAAAAATTTCAGACTACGCAAGGAAACATAAAGGAAACAAAAGTGACTCATAATCTCACAATCCAGAAATAACAACTGTTAACTGTTCACATCCTGGTATCTCTCTTTCTTGACTTTTTCCTGTATGAATATAGAGATAAATATTGTGTCACTGTGAAGAGTTTGGGCTCTTGAGTCCAACATATCCCAGTCTGTACCTCAGCTCTGCCACTTAAGTGAACTATGGCAAATTACTTAACTGCTTAGTGCCTCAGTTTCCTCATCTCTAAAAGATGAGTATGAGTATAATACCTATCGATACCATTGGGTTGTCATGAGGGTAAGTAATTAATGTAAAGCTTTTTCTTCAGTGCCTTGTTTATTTATATGCTCATATTTAAAGCTCAATAAATGTTAGTTATATGTATAATTTCTTAATCAAAATGAAATCATATTCTCTGTACTGTTTTGTAACCTGTTTTTTCACCTAAGAGTATATGATGGACATTTTTTCATGTCAATTTTCTTCTATCACATCATCATTTCATTGTATGGATATGCCATGATTCATTTAACCAATCTCCTATTATGGAGGAAGCACTAATTTTTAGACATGCCTCTTTCACTATCTGGTCAGACTTCTAGGTCTTTCAATGGTAGGTGAAAGGTCACTGATCAGAAACCCTCACTTACCTGCAGCCCCTTCAGTGGGCACTGCTCAGTTTCCTCTTTCCCAGCAGTTTTTAGGATTTACTGGTGCAAAAAGAGGACCACTTCCTCAAGCCTCAGTTAACCCAGGTGAGGTCCAGGGACCAGGTAGTGTGGTCAGCAGAGTTGGCCTCTCTCTGCCGGGAAATGACTAGGTCTGAAGAAAGGGCTTGACCCTCTTCTCCAAACAGCTCAGGAAACAGGTTTCTTGAAGGCCCCCTATATACTAGACCTGGCAGGGCTGCTGCTTAGTTTCACCTTCGCTCAAGCTCAGGAACGTTTAAACATAAGCCAAGTCCGGGGCTGAGGTGAAGTGTAGAAAAATGGGTCTTGAAAGGTGTGGATCACTGAGATCAGCCTGTACCCAGGAAAGATCAGTACAAGAAATCTGTTGTATCAATACATTGGTTTCTATGCTTTCATATTGTTTTCTTTTCTTTTTGAAAAAAAAATTTTTTTAAATCTAGTCTCACCTGAACTAAGAATGAGAGTGATTGCAATTCCCTAGGCCAGAGACTTCCTTGGTATGTGGGTGGTCCTGGTCACCATGAATTGTATCAGAGAAAATGGAGTGATGGCCAAAAGAAATTAGGAAACCTGGGAATGTGAGAACTGATTGTTAGTAAGTACATTGATCCTTTCTTTTCTTCCCCCACCCTTTTTTTTTAACATGACCTCACAGAATTGTACTAATTGTAATCCTTGGTTGATGACACACTCTCATTGTTTATGGATGTCCCCCTTCCCTCTTATCTATCTATCTATCTATCTACCTACCTATCATCTATCTATTTATCTACCTATCATCTATCTATCTGTCTATCTATCTATTTACTTATCTACTTTTGCAGTAGGAATTGCCCTCTTAAGCACTACACATGAGAAGTACTGTCTTGCCCCTGTGTCACAACTTAGCAGCTACTTGTCTGGTCTTGGCCTTCACTTCCTTCTCAGACATCTGAAGGTATCTTCTTCTTCTTCTTCTTCTTTTTTTAGTTTATTTTATTGAAGTGTAGTTGATTTACAATGTTGTGTCAATTTCTGCTATACAGCAAAGTGATTCAGTTATACATATATATTCTTTTCCATATTTTTTTCCATTATGGTTTATCACAGGATATTGAATACAGTTCCCTGTGCTACACAGTAGGACCGTGTTGTTTATCCACTCTATATATTGAAGGTATCGTCTTGATGCTACAGCTTTCGTAATAGAGTTCTTCTTTTCCTTATCTTCAGTCCCTGACCTGGTAAGGATTCATGACAGCAGCATCAAATCCTTAGGTGAGTTCTGTCACAATAGGATGTGGATGGCAAATAGCCAAAGCAGGTCATGGGGAAGGATGGACAGGCATCAATATTCCCTAAAGCCGATGCCTGGTCCTATGGAGAACTGGATATCAGAAACGAGTTAAAGTTCTAAGATCTGGGAAGTTAGCAAGGTGTGGAGGTCAAGGCAAGAATAAACCAAAAGGCAAGGCCATTCCAAAATGGCCTTATCCCCCAAGTGACACTGCCTGCCTCTGGCTATCTGCCTATTCCTTTCTAAGCCTGTTTTGCATGCTAAACAATTGGATGAATTCATGCTGTGTGGTGTGTGCAGAAATAGCCAAACTGTGGGTGGCAGGAATCAAGGATTTGTTTAGTGCAGTGGGAGTGAAAACCAGAGTTTGCAAAGAAAGAACCTGTCATATCACCGAACATGGCTGGGCAGATGCTAACTAGGAAGCTGCTTCAGTTTCCCCGATGCCACTGGACTCTTAGGGACTAAGCACTGATCAGTCTGAAGAGGAACGGTTTATTGGTTGCAAACTGGTGCCTAAGCACCCTCAAGGGATTCTTTCTAGCTCATAAGTCCAGGCACATTTATCTCATACTTCACATTTATCTCATACTTTATATCCCTGATATAGTCGTTTACCTCGCAGGCCCCCTGATGTTGCTGGAAGATTTTCCTTCCCCATTCTTTTCACCTTTGATGCCAGAGAGTCATAAAGAATCATCAAATTCTTCATCTTGTCTTCTAGGAGAAGCTAACTGGTGTGGCTTGACTTTTTCAAGGTCCCACCTTTGTCTTATAAGGTAGAGTACACTTGCTGAAGTTTCTGTAGCTGCTGGGAGGTGGGTGAAGAGGGCTTCCCTCCCTACTGCAGGGTAGTGGGGAATTACATCAGCTTGTGTTGTCCTCCCCTGTTCTAAAAACAAAACTTTGCATAAGGTTTGTTCGGCCTGTGGGAATGGCCGAACAAACTATGTACATGCAGGAGACATGGAGATGCAAGAGGGGCCAAGCCCTACAAGCTGAGCTACCAGTTGCAAACTCAAATGTCTCTAGGGACCAGGGGTACTAGAAATGAGGGAACAGGCTGAGAGTTATAATAGGGAATGGTGGGGATTGTGGTGAACTAGAGAGGGCATGCTCCTTCTAAAGGCCTTCAAAGTTAGTTTTTCCAACTTTTTCTTGTAAAAAAAATTCAAGCATACAGGAAAGTTGAAAGAATAGTATAATACACACCTGTATATCATCTACTTCTTCAAGTCAACAATTGTCAGTATTTCACATATTTATTTTATCTGTCTCTATAGGAATGTATGTACATATGTATGTATATATGTATGTGGGTTTTCTTATTCTGAACGATCTAAAATTTTAAAAATGACAATAACTGGACTGTCTAAACAAAACACAACTGCAGACAGATTTGGCCCAAGGGCTGCTCATTTGTGACCACTGGGGAAGGACTGGACACAGACCAAGTGTGGGGAGCCAAGAGGAAGTCTTCGGAGTCCAGTTAACACCCAGTTAACACTGAGAGCTCCTACGCGGAACAACAGGGGGACCAGCAGAAATGGGCATGGCCTTCCCACTCCTCCCCTACCTTCTTGTTTCTGAAAAGAATATATAATCTTTTTCGGATCGGCTAGGGGTCTACTTTTTCTTTTCTTCGTGTTTTTGTGAGATGTATCATATGTATAAAAGAATTGAAATAATAATGAAGACATTATTATGATATATTGTTCTACATTATTCATTTTTATAATTATAATATATAATAACTAATATTTATATAATAATGAGGACACACGTGTATTTACCACCCAGCTAAAGAAATAATATGCTACCAGTAGCTTCGAAGGCCCCTGAGTGCCTCTCCCTAATCTCCTTCCCCTCATCTCCTCCCCTACCTTGAATAACCTCTATGCTGATGTGTTTGTCTGTCATTCCCTTTCTTTTATTTGTAGTTTTATCACGTATCTTGTTTAGTTTTGCCTACTTTTGTGTATATATGTGTGTATGTGTGTATATGCACACATACACACATATATATGGTATTTCTCTCTGACTTGATTGTTTCCGCTCAACACTAAGATTTTGAGTTTCATCTTTGTTGACATATGTAGCTTTGCTTTTTGTATTCCATTGTATGAATATGGGTGGATGTACCATGGTTTATTCATCCATGGTCTTATTTATGGACATTTGGGTTGTTTCCAGCTTGTTTTTGCTGTTATGAACCCTGTTTCTAGGACATTCTTATCCATGTCTTGTAGTGCTCATGTGTAAAAGTTTCTCTAGGGTATATGCCTAGGAGTGGAACTCCTGAGTCATAGGTTCTGTGCAGATTTGGTTTTACTAGGACATGCTAAATTGTTTCCCAAAGTGATTATATCATATGCTTTCAGCAGAGTGTGGGTACACATTGCTCCATATCCTAACACTTGGCTTTAACTGACTTTTAAATTCTTGCCAATCAGTTTAGTGTCATATGCTACCTTGTTGCAGTTTTAATTTGTATTTCCCTAATTACTAAAGAAGTTGAGCATTGGTTCTTATACTTATGGGCCATATTTCTTCTGGAAAATATCTGCTTACATCTTTTACTCATTTTTTATTGGTTATCTTTTACTTAATGATATGTAGGAGCTCTTGACACAGTCCATATACGAATCCTTTGTCAGTTGGGTGCTGTGAATGTCAGTATACCAATTTACAATAAGGAATAGAGTACCTGGCCTCTAGGGCCAGACTGGGTTCAAATCCCAGCTCCACCCTTCACCAACTGTGTGATCTCAGGCAGTTAACCTCTCTGTGCCTCAGTTTCCTTAACCTCTTTGAGCTTCATTTTTCTCATCCGTGGAGTACCTAACCCACAGAGTTACTGTGCCAATTAAATGAGTTAATATATGTAAAGTACTTAGGATGGTACCTGGCCCCTTTTAATCAACATATGCATTTCAATAGAATGTTTCTTAGGGGCAGGGATTTTGTTTTGATTCGTCTACTAATTTATCCTAGGGACCATTAACAGTGCCTGGCACATAGTAGGTGCTCAATAATATTTGTTGAATGATCTTTCTCCTCGTTTGTAGATTGTCTTTTCTCTTTCTTTAGAGATTTAAAAAAGTTCTTAGTTTTAATGTGAATGTATCAATCCTTTGTGCGTTGTTTTAATAAAAATTTCCCCATCTGAGAATATGAAGATATTTTTCTATACTTTCTTCCAAAATTTTAAAAGTTTGTTGTTCTTAAAAAATTTTTAATAACTTTGGGAAAAAGACAGAGATGCAAAAATAGCAGGTTTAGTTACTTACAGAAAACGTTAAAATCGCCACAAAAGTCGATTTGAGTGCTTTTCAGTCTGTAAATGGGATTAGGCTAAGCCTCTTAGCTCCTCTTCAAGCTCATTCCTCCATGTTCTTAGCCTCAGGGCTGAGTGTTCCATTCTAGGCCTTCCCTCCTCACCTCTTTAGCCTCATGTTTTCTCTAAAATTTCTTAAAGTCAGTTACTCATAGAAGAACATAAGTAAAATCTATTTTATATCTCATTCATTCATTCAGCAAATACTTATTGTGTGCCAACTATTGTATACAGTGTTCTAAGTGCTGGGATTTCAGCAGTGTACTAAACAAGGTCCCTGTCCTCATGATGTTTATATTCCAGGGAGGAATGACAACAAAAAATAAATAAATATATAATGCCAAATGGTGATATATTCTGTGAAGTAAAAGAAATCAGAGTAAGGGGGATGGGGATGAGGCTGCCATTTTAGGTAGATTGGTCAGGGAAGGCATGTGGCTATCAAGGAGAAGAGCCATTCCAGAGAGAGGGAACAGCAAATACAAAGTCCCTGAGGCAGGAGCATACTTGTTCAAGGAATTTATTCAAGGAACAGCAAGCAGATCCTGTGGCTGGAGTGGAGTTAACAACAAGTAGAGAAAATAGTAGGAAGTGGAGTTAGAGAGATGGTGGTAAGGTTAACCATGGTAAGTCACTGAGAATATAAGTTATCTTGGATCATCAATGGCTACGTGTTGGGTAGAAGCAAGGCCTAGGGCTGGCTTCCTATTCTGGTCTCCTGGTCTCTGGTTTCTCTTCCCTTCTATACTACTACCCACTTAATCTTCTGAGAATTCCTTCTGTACTACCACTTTCAGGAGTCCTCTATTGCTTATGAGATAAGGGCCAAATTACACAGCCTCTGAAACCTTACTCATGCTGTTCCTCTATCCAGAACACTCTCTCACCTCTTCTTTGCTCAAGGTCACATGATCAATACAGTCAAGACAAGAAGCCAGTTGTCTTGACTCCAGTCATAATAATCAGAGCATGTTAGAATAAGATTGATTGGTTAATTAGGATGTAGGTTCACTGAATGTGACAGAGATCTAAAATAAAATGTAGTTTACATAAGATAAAGATCTATTTCTCTCTCTTTCAGACCCAAAGATCAAGTGGCTATTGTGCCAGGCTACTCAGTGAAGTTGTCAGGGGCCCAGGCCCCTCCATCCCTAGGGTGTTGCCTTTATTTGCATGATCGAAGATGGCAGCCTCTAAATGACCTCTCTGCTTTGGTATTTGTCCTTTTAAAAAAATATTATTTTATTTTATTATTTATTTATTTTGTCTGCATTGGGTCTTCATTGCTGCATGCAGGCTTTCTTTAGTTGCAGTGAGTGGGGGCTACTTTTTGTTGCGGTGCGCGGGCTTCTTATTGTGGTGGCTTCTCATTGTGGTGGCTTCTCTTGTTGCGGAGCACGGGCTCTAGGCACATGGGCTTCAGTAGTTGCAGCACACAGCCTCAGTAGTTGCGGCACATGGGCTCCCTAAAGTGCGTGGGCTTCAGTAGTTGTGGCACATGGGCTCAGTAGTTGTGGTTCACAGGCTCTAGAGCGCAGGCTCAGTAGTTGTGGTGCATGGGCTTAGTTGCTCCACAGCATGTGGGATCTTCCCAGACCAGGGATCGAACCCATGTCCCCTGCATTGGCAGGCGGATTCTTAACCACTGCACCACCAGGGAAGTCTGGTATTTGTCCTTTTAAATTCTATTTTTTACAAGGAAGCTAGAGGAAGGCTTCTAAACTATAAGTCAGATTTTGTCATTCCCTTGCTCAAAACCAATAATGAGGAAGATCTCGAGACAGACGTGAAGTGATTTCCAGGATATACTTTAAATGAAAAAAGTAAGATACGTAATAGCATATACAGCTATGCAACCTTTAGTCAAGAAGAGGAGGGATATGAATATATATGTGTACATACAAATATATCATATAAATGCTTCTAATTGGAAAAAGAACTCTAGAAGGAAAAAAAAACAAATTAACCTTCCCCGGAGAGACAGGGAAGGAAAAGTTTAGAGGGGGTGGAGTTGGAAGTGAAGCTTATCAGTACACTGCATTATGTGAGCTAATAAGTGTGGACAGGATGATAGAAATAGAAAAACATCCTTGTACAACTTCTGATGAAATAATTGTGACATGTAATGATCATCACTGACTGCTATAACCATGAGGTGAAGGTTGATGTGGAATGTTACAATGAAAAAATCCGGCTATCGCCACCCACGCTTCAGATTAATCTCAGAAGCACTAAAAGGGGGATAACCTCAATGTGAAGCATGTACCCATCAAGTACTCTTACCTTCAAAATTGAACCTGAATCTAAACAAGCCTCTGGCTAACTTCCAGTTTACAGAAAATAGGAAGGATAAAGGAACAACTTAAAAGACGCCATGGGGAAGCTAACAGACAAATCCAGAATATGGGACATTTTATAAGACAATGGTCTAGTTTCTTCAATAAGTCAGTGGTTTGAAAAAAGTGGGGGGCTGGGGGAGAGGACCGCTGTAGATTAAAATAATTGATGGAACATCATAAACCAACTGTAAAAAAAATATTTTGAAGGCAAGGAGGGAAATGTGACTATGGACTGAGTATTAGATGATACTAAGGAATCATAGTTAATTTTTTTTGGTGTGATAATGGCTTTATTGTTATATAAGAAAATGGTCATATTTTTTAGATGTGCCATACATAAGGGTGAAATTTGCTTTAAAGCACTTCAGCTTAAAAAAAAGAAAAGTTGGGATAGATGAAGCAAGTGGCATTATCTTAATAGTTGTAGAATCCAGAACTTCCATGGAAGTTCATGATTACTATTCTCTCTAGTTTTGTATGTGTTTAAAATTTTTCATACTAAAAAAAAATTAAACCTTCCAACAACTCCTCATCTCACTTAGTAGAAAATCCAATGCTAGCACATTGTCTTATGAGGTCCTACTTGATTAGCCCCTGTCTACCTCTGTCACCTCATCTTTCATTCTCCTGTTGTTCATTCCACTTCAACCAGTTACCAGGCAATCTTTTTTAAAAAAATTTTTAAATTGAAGTATAGTTGATTTACAATGTTGTGTTAGTTTCAAGTGTACAGCAAAATGATTCAGTTATATATACATCTATATCTATTTTTTTCAGATTCTTTTCCCTCATAGGTTATTACAAAATATTGAGTATAGTTCCATGTGCTATACAATAGGTCCTTATTAGTTATCTATTTTATATAGAGTAGTGTGTATCTGTTAATACCAAATTCCTAATTTATCCCTACCCCCTTCCCGCTAACCCCTCTTTCCTCTTTGGTAACCATATGTTTGTTTTCTATGTCTGCCAGGCAATCTTGTTATTCCCTGAACATGCCAGGCTCTTTGTCCTTGCTGGTTCCTCTGTTAGAACTGTTCTCCCCGCCATGCTAACGTGACTGGATGCCTCACTTCATTCAAATGTCTGTTCCAACAGCACCTTTCCAGGGAAGGCCTCCCTCACCACCCTAGCTGAAATAGGACTCCCCATCACACACTGGCCCCTTATTGGCTTTATTTTTTTTCATGGCACTTACCACTATCTGAAGATGCTTGCTTGCTTGCTTAATCTGCCTCCCCTAAGTAGAATGTAAATTCTGTGAGGGCAAGGTCTCTGTTTTACTCAGTGCTCCAATCCTAGCATCTAGAACAGTGCCTGTCACGTAGTAGGAACTCCATAAAACATTTGTTGAAATGGCAAAATAGTGTCGTGACAGTTTAAAAGCCCGGAGTGACGTGGCACAGATAGCAATTCATGCTGACACATTTGCTGAACTGCTAATCCTCTAGGAACAGCATGTGCTGTGATGCTCTGTATACGTCATATGGTGGGAGAGATCTTGGGGATAAGGAGTGAGGCATCTCCCAGACTCTGCGTGTCTTCAGGGAGGACTTGTTTGCACAGATGTTTTGGGGCTGTGTCTCCAGGCTGTTGGTTTGTCAAGGGAGTGGAGTCCCCCTCCAGCTATCAGCATGACTGCTCTGTTTTCTGACTCACCAGTTCCCAGTTCTGGGCCATCCCTAAACTCAGTTTTCTTCCAGTTACTGGGCAAAAAAGGCAAACTTGCTATTGAGAAAAAGCACCATGTCCTGAGAACCAGAGATTAGGCTCTAAAATTTTCTTAGTTTTTCCTCAGACATTATGCCTTGAGACTGTGGTGGTTTTTGTGGAGGCATAAAAAGTGGGAGGCTCCATGTGATAGTCTTGGACCTGGGGGCAGCAGTGAGTCTGAGGGTCTCTTTCCACCCCCAACAAGGAACCCTGCCCCTCATCTGTATTCCCTTTGACCTCTTTGCATTGTCCCTCTTGATACCCTCTTGTTATGCAGCCATAGGAGAGACGTGAGCTTGGGCCTGTGGCACTCTTGAACAAAGCCTGTTCAGAGATGTCTGTGCAGAGACCCCATTCAATTCTTCAGCTCAACAAATTCTGAGGGACCTTGGCCACTGATTTTGCTGCACACTCAGACAATAGTGTTTTGCCATTGGGTTGAGGTCTTGCTTTGGCCTAGAAAGCACCACTGTCAAGGACAAATCTCCGTAGGCCCTGAGGAAACCCCCTCCATTTTCTCCCAAGGGAAGACACCATGAGGGAACTATAAGCAGAGAGACTCTAAATCCTGTCAAAAACCAAAATTCAACCCAGTAGATTTGAATATCTAATTTGCTTTATTAGATGATTCATGAATCTGTCAGCATCCCATCTAGCAACCAGAAGGAACCTCCCAGGAGCCGTACAAGAGGGAAGGCTTTTATAGAAAGGAAGTTGGGGAGAGGAAGTCATTAGCAAAAGAAAAGAAAGGGTGGGGACTTCCCTGGTGGTCCAGTGGCTAAGACTCTGCACTCCCAATGCAGGGGTCCTGGGATCCATCCCTGGTCAGGGAACTAGATCCTGCATGCAGCAATGAAGATCCCGCATGCCACAACTAAGACCCAACACAGCCAAATAAATAAATATTTAAAATAAAAAAAGAAAAGAATGGGTTATTTTGGGCCAAGACATCTTCTTCTTTTTTTAAAAATAAATTTATTTATTTATTTATTCATTCATTCATTTATTTATTTATTTATTTTTGGCTTCAGTGGGTCTTCATTGCTGCGAGCGGGCTATCTCCAGTTGTGGCAAGCAGGGGCTACTCTTCGTTGCTGTGCACGGGCTTCTCATTGTGGTGGCGTCTCTTGTTGTGGAGCATGGGCTCTAGGTGCGTGGGCTTCAGTAGTTGTGGCATGTGGGCTTCAGTAGTTGTGGCTCACAGGCTTCAGTAGTTGCGGCATGTGGACTTCAGTACTTGTGGCTCACAGGCTTCAGTAGTTGTGGCTCATGGGCTCTAGAGCGCAGGCTCAGTAGTTGTGGTGCACGGGCTTAGTTGTTCCGTGGCATGTGGGATCTTCCTGGACCAGGGCTCGAACCCGTGTCCCCTGCATCGGCGGGCGGATTCTTAACCACTGTGCCACCAGAGAAGCCCCCAAGACATCTTCTTTTTGTGAGGAAGGGAACTAGCAGATTGCCTCTTCCTACTCTTGGGGGACGTGAGGCAGATAGAGGGGGTCCACATGACGGGTTACCTCATTGGTGCTGACCAGAAAGTTCCGGACTGGTTGATTAAGATTACATTCCTGGGGAAGGTCAAAACTGCAATTAGGTTAGCTATCATGGGTTTAGGTTAGTTTTGGCATTGTGGGCTTTAGCACAAGTGATGCCATTTTGTGTCTGTGGTTTTACTCTTTAACATTTCTAATTGGTTATTATTAGTATACAGGAAAATTTGATTGTTGCATATATTATCTTGTATTTAGCCACTTGATTGAATTCTCTTATCAATTCTAACAATTTCTTAGTTTATTCTCTTGAGTTTTTAAATTAAACAATCATATTGTTTGCAAATAACTTGTAACCTATTGGTTCCTGGACCAAGTTCTGTCATTAAGCTGTCATAAGGTAAATTCATATCCTACTGGTGCAGTATAATACATTCTAATTTGTTCCTGAAAACTCATCTGACACTAAAAAATACCAAAATTGAAAATGAAAATAAATGAAAAAGAAAAGAAAATCCAAATATATGTTTTTAAAAGATCCTTATGAACTATGTAATACAAAACACTAAATAAAACACTAAAAAAATGCTACATTATAAATGCTTTAAATGCTACATTAACACA
Source organism: Physeter macrocephalus (assembly GCF_002837175.3). Taxonomy (NCBI): domain Eukaryota; kingdom Metazoa; phylum Chordata; class Mammalia; order Artiodactyla; family Physeteridae; genus Physeter; species Physeter macrocephalus. Next base: position 47,851,762 of record NC_041234.1, on the reverse strand, counting down.
TGAAAGAATGCTCAACATCATTAATCATTAGAGAAATGCAAATCAAAACTACAATGAGATATCATCTCACACCAGTCAGAATGGCCATCATCAAAAAATCTAGAAACAGGGCTTCCTGGAGAGGGTGTGGAGAAAAG
>NC_041234.1:47812072-47851175 GCF_002837175.3 Physeter macrocephalus | reverse complement strand
TGTAAGTCAGAAGGAGAAAAACAAATACCGTATGCTAACACATATATATGGAATCTAAGGAAAAAAAAAAAGGTCATGAAGTACCTAGGGGTAAAACAGGAATAAAGACACAGACCTACTAGAGCATGGACTTGAAGATATGGGGAGGGGGAAGGGTACGCTGTGACAAAGTGAGAGAGTGGCATGGACATATATACACTACCAAACGTAAAATCGATAGCTAGTGGGAAGCAGCCGCATAGCACAGGGAGATCAGCTCGGTGCTTTGTGACCACCTAGAGAGGTGGGATAGGGAGGGTGGGAGAGAGGGAGACACAAGAGGGAAGAGATATGGGAACATATGTATATGTGTAACTGATTCACTTTGTTATAAAGCAGAAACTAACACACCATTGTGAAGCAATTATATTCCAATAAAGATGTTAAAAAATGCTACATTAAAAATGCTTTTAATGCTACATTAAAAATGCTACATTATAAATGTTTCTTTCTTGGGGAGGTTATTTTTACTCATGGGCTGGGCTAAGATGACCATCGTGAATATATGAAAAAACCACTGAATTGTACACTTTAAAAGGGTAATTATGTGGTATGTGAAGTATATCCCAATCTTTTTTTTTTTTTTTTTTTTTTTTGCGGTACGTGGGCCTCTCCCGCTGCGGAGCACAGGCTCCGGACGCGCAGGCTCAGCGGCCATGGCTCACGGGCCCAGCCGCTCCACGGCACGTGGGATCCTCCCGGACCGGGGCACGAACCCGTGTCCTTTGCATCGGCAGGCGGACTCTCAACCACTGCGCCACCAGGGAAGCCCTATCCCAATCTTTTAAAAAAGAAAATATAGTCCTTGAAGTTTGGAATGAAGACGTCATATTTTTCTGCTAAATATCAAGTGAACATAGGCATTCTTTATTACTCTTATGACCTTCTAAGTGCATTTTACTTTTTTTTTTTTTCTGGTACGCGGGCCTCTCACTGTTGTGGCCTCTCCCGTTGTGGAGCACAGGCTCCGGACGCACAGGCTGAGCGGTCACGGCTCACGGGCCCAGCTGCTCTGCGGCATGTGGGATCTTCCTGGACCGGGGCACGAACCCGTGTCCCCTGCATCAGCAGGCAGACTCCCAACCACTGCGCCACCAGGGAAGCCCCAAGTGCATTTAAAAATAGAGTCGTCTTTCTGGAAAATTTTTGTTGCCAATGAGCTGCATATTGACACATGGTAAATGTTTAGAGAAGGGTAATTTCTATGGCAACTTGAACAGTGACCCCTTGCTCTCCTATTTCAATAAAATCTTCATGGCTGAGTTCCTTTGAGGACCTAGCAATTCGACCACCTCTGCTTTATAGCCAGTTCTTGATTTATATTTCTTGACATTGGAGATTTGTGACAGCATTAGATTACAAAAATTCCTGCTTTATTGATATTAGACACCTGTATGGAAATAGTAGGCTTCCTCTTCAATGATTTCAATTAACTTTTCCGGGAACTCCTTCAATGCATCTGTGCCAGGACCTGCAGATTACCTCTCCCCCAATTCTCATATCGTAGTAAAATTTCTCTTGTTGTAGCTATTAAAACAGAAGTGTACTTTGTTCAGGATGAAATGTGTTCTTTTGATCTCTCTGCCTATTTTTATGTGTCCTTAAGAGAGACAATGTTTTTGTCAAAATTATTGCTTGGCTCATTATGCATTAATGGAGTAAAAACATCATATTTCAATTTTAAGTTATAGTCTCTCAATTCTTTATTGATTTGGCATTCTTTTCTCATATATTGGGGAAAGTGAAATTTTTTTCAAATTTGAAGAAAACTGATAAAAAAAGTGATAAAGGGGATCAGATATTGTCACTTCCTCATTCAAAACTTTCAGTGGTTTCCCATCTCACTCAGAATATTTACCATGACCTCCAAGACCTTAGGTAATTGAATCCCTGCCTACCTCTCCCACCCTGTTCTTATTCTTCTCCTTGTTCACCCACACCTCAGCTTATTATCAATTGAATTTGTATCAATGTAAATAGCAGTTTGGGTATTACAGTGGGGATTTTAGTCGTGATAAGAAAGGAATCACCTCTAAACATAATTCTGTTGCCTTCTTTCCCATATTTATTCCTCTCAATTCTGTTTTACTTGTTATTGCTTTGGCCAGGAATCTGAAAATAGTAGTAAGTAGCTGTGTTGATAAAAGACATTCTTGGTTTGTTTCTGATTTTAAAGGAAATGTCTATAGGGTTTCATTTTATGATGCTGGCTATTGACCTGAGATAGGCAGCATTTATGATATTATAGAAGTATCTTGTATTCCTAGGTTCTAAAGAGTTTTTAATCAAGAATGGACATTTAATTTTATTTTATGCCTTTTAAGCATATATTAAGATGATCATACAGTTTTTCTCTGTTGACCTATTGTTGTGTCCTAGGAATAGATTTCCTAATATTTAGCCATATTTGCATTTCTGGGATAAATCTTTCTTGGCGGTGGAGCATTCTGTTGAGGGAACTCTGAATCCAATTTATTCTTATTTTATTTAAGAGGTTTACATCTTTGTTTGTAAGTGATATTATTCTGTAGTTTCCTTTTTTGGCATGTGTGCTGTCTCTGTTTTTAATCAGGTACTGTCAATGAAAACACTTGAAAGAGATGAACCATCTTGGTGGCCTTTTCTGAGTAGGTACAATGGTTCTATTTGCTCAGGGTGGCACTTTATACACAATCAAAATTTATTAATCCCTCATACTTTACACAAAAATTAATTCCAAATGGATCATGGGCTTAAATATAAAACGTAGAATTAGAAAAATGTTAGAAAAACACATGGGAGAAACTCTTGGGGACCTAGAGCTTGGTGAAGGACTCTTAGACATGAGACCAAAAACAAGATCCATGTAGTAGGCTGAATAATGGTTAACCCTAAAGTGTCCATGTCCTAATCCCTGGAACTTGTGAATTTGCACCTTATGTGGCTGAGGACTTTGCAGATATGATTAAAAGATGGGAAGATTATCCTGAATAATCTATGTGGGCCCAATGTAATCACAGGGGTCCATATAAGAGGGAGGCTGGAAGGTAAGAATCAGAGAAGGAGATGTGATGCCAGAAGCAGGGGTTGGAATGACACCTTTGCTGGAGGAGGGTCATGAACCAAGGAATTCGGACAGCCTCTAAAAGCAGGAAAAGGCAAGGAATGAATTCTCTCCTATAGCCTCCAGAAGGAATGCAACCTTGCCAACACCTTGATTTTAGCCTGGTGAGAGCCTTTTTCAGGCTTCTGACCTCCAGAAGTGTTAGATAATATATTAGTTGTTTTAAGCCACTATGTTTGTGGTAATTTGTTATAGCTGCAATAGTAAACTGATAAAATTCATTAAAGAAAAATGTGATAAATTGGACTTTACCAACGCTAACAATATTTTCTCTGCAAAAGACCCTGTTAAGAGGATTAAAAGACAAGCTATAGACTTGGAGAAAGCATCTGTAAACCATGTATCCAACAAAGGACTAGTATCCAGAATATATAAAGAACTCTCAACAGCAGAAAGCTAATCAACCCAATTAGAAAATGGGCAGAAGTCTTCATTTCACTGAAGAGGATAGATAGATAGCAAATAAACACATGAAAAGATGTTCAACATCATTAACCATTAGGAAAATTGTAGTGTAAGTGCTTAATAATTAGCTTTTTTAAAATTGTAATGTAAGTGCCTGTCATTAAGCTTTTGATTGCTGAGGCATCCGTTTCAAAAACATTCATCTTGAATAAACACATTGCCAGCTACACAATGAGATAAAGAGCCAGGCTGTCCCACTCCTGTAGTTCCCCTTTTAGAAAGCTCTGGGCGACCTAGATAACTGAAAGGATGCGTGACCCTGCTTTTCCCTTCCTATGCTTTAATTCCCACTCTTATATTTTAAATTCACCAATAAAGGATGAACTCGTGAAATCCTGGGCACCCCACCCTCAACCCCAATAAAGGCAGAACCCCAGGTTCACATGCTCTCTCTCTCTCTCTCCCCATGACCTCTCTGTGTGGCCCTCAGAGTGCTATGTACCATCCAGGACTTATGAGTAATGAACCTCTTTTTTCTAAATTTCCTTGATGGTCTTGCAATCATAATAAGAACCACAAGAGCCGGTCCAGCCACAACATTGGCTCTGGTTAGGGAAATGTCCTTGGGGCTCGCCCACAAGTAGTAGGGCCCAGGTGAGTGCCCCCAGGCATTTCTAACTGAGAGCATCACCATTGGTAGGCTGAGACTGACCCCCCCAAATGCAAATTAAAACTACAAGGAGATATCACTACACATGTATCAGAATGACTAAAATAAAAACAGTGACAATACCAAATACTGGCTAAGATGCAGAGAAACTTGCTCCCTCATATATTGCTTATGGGAATGTAAAGCGGTACAGTCACTCTAGAAAATAGTGTGACCGTTTCTTATAAAACTAAACATGCAATTACTTATATAACCCATGAATTGCACTCCTAGTCATTTATGCCAGAAAAATAAAACATGTTCACACAAAAACTTGTACATGTATGTTTATAGAAGCTTTACTTGTAATAGCCAAAAACTGGAAACAATCCAGATGTTTTCCATTGGGTGAGTGGTAACATGAACTTTGGTACATCCAGACCATGGAATACTATTCGGAAATAAAAAGGAATGAACTATTGATATACGACACCTTGGATGGATCTTAAGGACATTATGCTTAGGGAAAAAAGCCAATTTCAAAAGATTACATACTGTGTGATTCCATTTAAATACAGTTGTCCCTTGGTATCTGAGGGAGATTGGTTCCAGGACCGCCCCCACCTTGCTGCAGATACCCAAATCTGCAAATATTCAAGTCCCTTATATAAAATGATGTAGCATTTGCATACAACTTATGCATATCTTCCCTTATATTTTATTATTTTAAATTTTATTTTATTTATTTATTTTATTGAGGTATAGTTGATTTATAATATTATATTAGTTTCAGGTGCACAACATAGTGATTCAAAATTTTTATACATTATATTCCTTTTATAGTTATTATAAAATATTGGCTATATTCCCTGTGCTGTACAATATATCCTTGTAGCTTATTTATTTTATACATCTCTAGAAAATAGTGTGACCGTTTCTTATAAAACTAAACATGCAATTACTTATATAACCCATGAATTGCACTCCTAGTCATTTATGCCAGAAAAATAAAACATGTTCACACAAAAACTTGTACATGTATGTTTATAGAAGCTTTACTTGTAATAGCCAAAAACTGGAAACAATCCAGATGTTTTCCATTGGGTGAGTGGTAACATGAACTTTGGTACATCCAGACCATGGAATACTATTCGGAAATAAAAAGGAATGAACTATTGATATACGACACCTTGGATGGATCTTAAGGACATTATGCTTAGGGAAAAAAGCCAATTTCAAAAGATTACATACTGTGTGATTCCATTTAAATACAGTTGTCCCTTGGTATCTGAGGGAGATTGGTTCCAGGACCGCCCCCACCTTGCTGCAGATACCCAAATCTGCAAATATTCAAGTCCCTTATATAAAATGATGTAGCATTTGCATACAACTTATGCATATCTTCCCTTATATTTTATTATTTTAAATTTTATTTTATTTATTTATTTTATTGAGGTATAGTTGATTTATAATATTATATTAGTTTCAGGTGCACAACATAGTGATTCAAAATTTTTATACATTATATTCCTTTTATAGTTATTATAAAATATTGGCTATATTCCCTGTGCTGTACAATATATCCTTGTAGCTTATTTATTTTATACATAGTAGTTTGTACCTCTTAATCTCTTACCCTATCCCTCTTCCCTCTCCCCACTTGTAGGCACTACTTTGTTCTCTATATCTGTGAGTCTGTTTCTTTTTTCTTATATTCACTAGTTTGTTGTATTTCTTAGATTCCACACATAAGTGATAACATACAGTATGTGTCTTTCTCTGTTTGACTTATTTCACTAAGCATAATACCTTCCAGGCCCATCCATGTTGTTGCAAATGGCAAAATTTCATTCTTTTTTTATGGCTGAGCAGTATTCCATTGTATATAAATATACCACATCTTCTTTATCCATTCATCTGTTGATGGACACAGTTTGCTTCCATATGTTAGCAATTGTAAATAATGCTGATATGAACATTGGGGTGCATGTATCTTTTCGAATTAGTGTTTTCTTTTTCTTCGGATATATACCCAAAAGTGAAATTGCTGGATCATATTTAGTTCTATTTTTAGTTTTAGTTTTTAGAGGAACTTCCATACTATTTTCCATAGTGGCTGCATCAATTTGCATTTCCACTAACAGTGTATGAGGGTTCCCTTTTCTCCACATCCTCACCAACATTTGTTATTTGTGATCTTTTTGATGATAGCTCTTCTGACAGGTGTGAGGTGATAGCTCATTGTGGTTTTAATTTGCATTTCTCTAATGATTAGCAATATTGAGCAGCTTTTCATGTACCTGTTGGCCATCTGCATGTCTTCTTTGGAAAAATGTCTGTTCGGGTCTTCTGCCCACTTTTAAATTGGGTTGTTTGTTTTTTGATATTAAGTTGTATTAGCTGTTTATATATTTTAGGTATTAATCCCTTATGGGTCATATCATTTGCAAATATTTTCTCCCATTCAGTAAGTTGTCTTTTTGTTTTGTTGATGGTTTCCTTTGCTATGCAAAAGCTTTTAAGTTGAATTAGGTCCCATTCTCATATATTTAAAAATCATCTCTAGATTACTTATATTATAGTGCCTAATACAATGTAAGTGCCATGTAAATAATTGCTGGCTTGTGGCTAACTCGAGTTTTGCCTTTTGGAACTTTCTGGAATTTTTTTCTGAATACTTCGAATATTTTTGATCTGACAATATTTTTGATGAAATATTTTTGATCCATGGTTGAAACTGTAGATACAGAAGGCTGACGGTAATATCCTTGAAATGGCAAAGCAACAGAAATGGAGAACAGGTCAGTGATTGACAGGAGACAGGGACGAAGGTGGAGGTATGTGATTATACAGGTGTAGTATGAGGGAGTTCCTCTATGGTGATGAAACAGTTCTATATCATGACGGTCATGGGGGCTACACAAATCTATATATGGGATCAAATTGTATAGACACACATACATGCACACATACACACACACACAAATGAGTGTGTATAAAGATGGTGAAAACTGATATAAGGCCTGTAGTCTAATTAACAGTATTGTACCAGTGTCAATTTCCTGTTTTGATATTGTGCTACAATTATATAAGATGTCACCATTGTGGGAAGCTGGGTAAAGGGTCAAACAAACTCTATTTTTGCAACTTGCTGTGAATCTACAATCATTTCAAAATAAAAAGTATTAAATTTTTTATTGTGATTTTGAAACTTTAATATAGCTCACACTTTTTCCCTTAAACTAAAAGGCTAATTTTTCTTTGAGGTATAATTCATATTGTAACAAAGAAGAACTGTGTGGGGCCCTCTTGGGGACAGACCCCCCCCCCTCCACAATGTCCTCTGCCTGCATCTTATTTGTAGAAGAAGCTTGGCATCTTTGACTCCATAATGTATCTATCTCTTCTGCTGCTTTAATCTCTGAGTCATAAACCTCTGCTTAGCTCTACACGTAGACATGTTAATCACTAAAGGAATTTTGCTTACAGCTTAAGATTTGTGCAAACAACCCCTCACCTGAAACTTGTCTCCCACAGGGAGATAAGGAAGTATGAACAAAAAAATAACGATTTTCTTGTCCAGATTTAAAGGAACATTGTGACCAGACTCACATCAACCCAAGTCAGCTGACCAAGAACAAAGTTTTCACTACCATCCTTGGACCCTTGCTGGTGACCACATGTCACTTCCTGATCTTAATCCCTTCTTGCTTCCTTCTTCCCTACAATAAAAATAGTTTGAATTCTACCTTGAATTAAGATGGTTCTTTAGGACATTAGTCCGCCATCTTCTTGGTTTGCTAGCTTTCTGAATAAAGTCGTTTTTCCTTGCCCCAACACCTTGTCTCTCAACTCAGTGGCCTCTTGTGCAGCAAGCAGTATGAGCTTGAACTCATACTGTTACAATATATCATAAAATTCACCATTTTAAAGCATACAATTTAGTGGGTTTTAACATATTCACAAGGTTGTGCAGCCATCACCACTATCTAATTCCACAACATTTTCATCACCTCAGAAAGAAACCATGTACCCATTAGCAGTCACTCCCCATCACCTCTTTCCCCAGTCCCTGACAATGACTAATCTACTTTCTGTCTCTCTCTTTCTCTGTATCCACATATTTGCCTATTCCGGACATTTCATGGAAATGGAATCATGCAATATATGGCTTTGTGTTTCTGGCTACTTTTACTTAGCATAATGCTTGTAAGGTTCATCCTGTTGTGGCATGTATCAGTACTTCGTTCTTTTTATGGCTGAATAATATTTCATTGTATAGATGTACCACATTTTGTTTCTCCATCCATCAACTGATGAATCTATGGGCTGTTTCCACTTTTTTGCTATTAGAGGCTTACCTAGGAGATGTTGTTGGTTCAGTTCCATACCACTACAATAAAGCAAGTGTTGCAATATAGTGAGTCATGTGAATTTTTTGGTTTCCCAGTGCATATAAAAGTTATGTTTATACTATACTGTAGTTTATTAAGTGTTCAATAGCAATGTGTCTAAAAAAATGTACATACCTTAATTAAGAAATGCTTTATTGCTAAAAAATGCTATTATCTGAGGCTTCAGTTAGTTTTTATAGTAACATCAAAGATCACTGATCACAGATCACCATAACAAACATAATAATAAAGAAAAAGCTTGAAGGATTGCAATAATTACCAAAAAAGTGATTCAGAGACACAAAGTGAGCAAATACTGTTGGGAAAATGGTGCTGATAGATTTGCTCCACATAGGGTTGCCACAAAATTTCAATTTGTAAAAAATGCATTATCTGCAAAGCAAAATAAAGTGAAGCACAATAAAACCAGGCATGCCTGTGTAAATAGTTGTGCTATGGTCATCCATATACAAATTTTTGTGCGACCATGTGTTTTCAGTTCTTTGGGTATATATGTAGGAGTGGAATTGCTAGATCATATGATAACTTTAACTTTTTGAGGAACTGCCAAGCTGTTTTCCAAAGGGGCTGTACCATTTTATGTTCCCATCAGCAATACCTTAAGAGTTCCAAGTTCTCCATATCCTCACCAATACTTGTTATTGTCTGTCTTTTTTATTATAGTCATCCTAGGGAGTGTGAAATGGTATCTCATTTTAGCTTTGTGTTATATTTCCCTAATGATTAACTGACCATTTTTCATTTGTATATCTTCTTTGGAGGAATGTGTCTATTCAAATCCTTTGCCCATTTTTAATTGGGTTGTCTTTTTGTTGTTGAGTTGTAAGTTATTTATATATTCTGGATACTAGACTCTTATCGGATGCATGATTTGCAAATTTCTCCTGTTCTCTGTGTTTTTTCACTTTCTTGATAGTGTCCTTTGAAGCACAAAAGTGTTTAATTTTAAGGAAGTTCAACTTACCTATTTTTTCTTTTGTTGTTTGTGGTTTTGGTGTCATATATAAGAAACCATTGCCAAATCCAAGGCCAGCAAACTACCCTACTTTTTCTTCTAAGAGTCTTACAGTTTAAGCTCTCACTGTAGGTCTTTGATCCTTTTTGAATTAATTTTTGTATATGGTATGAGGTAGGGTTCCAACTTCACCCTTTTGCATGTGACTATCCAGTTGTCCCTGCATCATTTATTAAAAAGACTATTCTCCCCTCCCCCCATTGAATTGTCTTGGCACCCTTGGCAAAAATCAATTGACCATAAATGTAGAGTTTTTTTTCTCAACTCTCAATTCCATTCTGTCGCTATAAAAAGTTTATTTAATTAATACATTATTTTCCGTGAGGCCTAACCTGGGACCACTTGGAGTAGAATCCATGTCATTTTTACCCACACTTAAGAACTAATTTAAGTAGGGTGCCACAGGACCACATTTAGGAAAATGAAGCTGATTAATAGGTCTCCAAGAAATGAGGAATGGGAGGTGTGGTGGTTTTTTGAATTAGAAAGAACTTTGGAATGGAACTAGCAAAACCTGGATTTTGTGGCTTTGGGCAAGTTACTTCACCTCTAGGAGTTTTAGCTACTGTGAAATGGAGATGATGGCAATCTCATGGGGCTGTGTTAGCATTCAGAGACAGAGGCTGTGAAAATGATGGCATAGTCTCTGGTATGCAGTAGGCTTTTTTATTATTATTATTGTTGTTATCATTATTATTTTGTCTGCACCACGCAGCTTGTGGGATCTTAGTTCCCTGACCAGGGATTAGACCTGGGCCCTCGGCAGTGAAAGCACTGAGTCTTCACCACTGGACCACCAGGGATTCCCTGCAGTAGGTTTTTGACATAAAGTAGACTCACAGCTGGTACGTGGTCTTGTAGGTGCCCTCCCTCCTCACCCAGGGTGGTTATGTGGAATCAGGAGAGATGGGGCACTCAGGGCATGTCTGTGCCAGTTCCCATGGTTCTGTCCTGTCTCCTACACTGTGCAGCAGTTCTGGTTCCACTCCTCCACCTTTTCTGTCAGCTACAGAGTATAGGGTGGATAAAGAAGAGGAAAATGGATCTCCACAGACCAGCTTTCTGGCTAGGTTTCAGGGAAGCCCAGTAGTGAACCACACAGTAATTAGGAAATAGTCATATCCTGTTTTATATATCTAGAGCTTTATTTTTATAGAAGAAATGGCATATTATTTTTAATAAAGTTTTTGCCAGTGTAGAACTGTATCATAGCTGAGGGAATTGTGTCTGCTTTGGATCAGGAAAGCATAGCTCAGGTCCCTGGCTTACCTTGTGGTGGCCCCCAAATTGTAAGGAAAAGGCTAAGGGCTTAGGAGGAAACAAACCATCCTTGTTCTCAACAAGGCTTCTAAGCTTCAACCTAAATAGTGATGGTGTCAGTAAGGCTCAGGAGGAAATGGCATGGTGTTCTTTAACTTCTCATTCCTCTGATCAGAGTTGGCTGGAGTCAGGGGGCAAAAAAGATCTGTGGACTCACAAGACTCTGCTTACTAAACTGGGTTGTTGCCCACTCTTCCCCATCCCTCTGGTTCCTTCCTCTAAGCCGGACTCATTAAGTACACTCTGGCTTGGTTGGCCTCCTCACTCAACCCTGAGATCTCCCCCTCTCCCCAGATTCTTCTTTCCATGTGGCCCTACTTGGATTCCTTAATGCTTTGGGGGTTCAATAATGGGGAAATCCAGCTCCTATTATATGATTGTCAGCTCCTGGGTCTCAGGGAGGCCATACTGTACTTTGTCAAACAGCTTGCACAGGGCGCTGATGTAGAGTGTGTGGTACTTGTCCACCGTCTTTTTGTTTGGCTTCTTAATCTTGGGAATTGGCAGGGGCTCCCCAACTGTGGGGAAGGAGGAGAGACAAGCATCAGACCTTTCCCCCCACCCAACTTAAATTACCCATTCCTCAGAGGGAGCCACATACTGAAACTCAGTATCTGGGTCCCCTCCCCTTCCTTTGTTCTTTCCCTCTGCTCCAACCCCATCCTGTCCCATGTTCTCCAAATACCTAATCTCGTGCATGCTTAAGAGAATGAGAGTAAACTCAGAGAGTGCTGAAGGAATGTATGCGAATAATGATGCCCTCATGGCAGCTGCTGAACTGTGTCCCTCCCGTGAATGGCCACAACTCTGGTCTGTTTAGTTGTCCTCCCCACCCTGCCCTCAACCGCAGCCACTGGAATTCCCATTGCCTTTCCCAGCTGTGTGCCGGGTCCCCTGAGACTTGAGGGATGACCTGGGTGGGGGGAATCAAGGACCAGAGTGGTCCAAAGATGCTGGAAAACTTATCAACAGTGGTAATGGGCCGATTGAAAGGCAGGAAGCCCCAGGATCCTCGAGTGAGGCCCCGGCCGTGGAAGGTACCGAAACTTAGTCTCAAGGTTTTTTTTATTCTGTCCTGCAAGGTTTTTTGGAAGAACCTTAGCCACGTGCCCTCAGGGAAGGTCTCTTGATTGTGAACCTCATTCTCTCCAAAGGAATAGGAGGGGACAAGGTATGATCTGCAAAGAGATGGGCAGGAGTGTGAGTTCTCCCAGGAAGCTCCCCGCAGTGAAACCCTCTCCAAGGTAGGAAACCTCTACAGTCTCCCCATTATAGGACAAGAGTCCAAGCACCCAAGCATCTCCAGCCTTGTGTCTCATTCTTGCTATGCTCCACACCCACCTCCCACAAGTGAACCCTTTGAGGGGAGTTGCTGCACCTTGTCTTGTGATGGGAGGAAAGTAATCTCAGGAAATCTAATAGCCCTTATTGTACCCAGCATCCAGAGTGATCTTCCTAAACTGTGTATCTGGACATGTCACTCCTCTCTTTAAAACTCTTCCAGAGCTCCTCACTTTGTACCACACTGCTTAGCATGGACTTTGTGCTCTAGCCTTGTCTACCTGGCTAGCTTCCCCTCTCCCCAGCCCTTTGTTGCAATCTGCTTAGCCATACTAAGTGTGCCACGTTCTCGCTTGTCTATGCGTCTTTGTACATCCTACTCCCTCTGTCTTCACGTGGCTAATTCTATTTCTCCCTTCACTACTCAGCTCCAATTTCATCCCCTTGAACCACCTCCAGTCCTTTGACCCCCTCCAATTCCTTCCACTCTCACCTCCCTCATCTAGTGCTTACCTCTTTCCTACACAAACACTACCCCAACTCTGTACTACAGTCACCACCTTGCCTGGCTGACTCCCAGTAGACAGCAAGCTAATCAAAAGGGGGAACTATGTCTTATTCATCTTTGAACCCCAGGGGCCTGGCATAGTGCCAGACATGTCATCATAGGCCCTCACTGAATGCCTGAGTTCTTCTCCCTTTTGGTCTGACTGGTAATGCCTACTAATATTTCAATTCACAGTTCAGATGTCACCCAGTTATGAAACTTCTACTTTGGGTGAAAGGCTTTCCATCAGTTGGTGCTCTCATAGTGCTTTATACGTATGTCCATTATGGCACATCTTTCATTCAACAAATATGTATTGAGTTCTTTCTATGTGTCAGCACTTTTTTTTTTTTTTTTTTTTTTTTTGCGGTTTACGGGCCTCTCACTTTTGGGGCCTCTCCCGTTGCGGAGCACAGGCTCTGGACGCACAGGCTCAGCGGCCATGGCTCACGGGCCCAGCCGCTCCGCAGCATGTGGGATCCTCCCGGACCGGGGCACGAACCCGCGTCCCCTGCATCGGCAGGTGGACTCTCAACCACTGCGCCACCAGGGAAGCCCATGCCAGCACTTTTTTTAGCCCTGGGGACACATCAGTGAACACAATGGATTAAAAAAAAATCTCTGTCCCCATGGAGCTTACCTTTTATTAAGAGAAGACAGACAATAAACAATAATAATGAACAAATAAAAAACCATATATGTAAAGAAATAAAATTGATGACGTATGAGGAGATGATAAGTGCAATGGGAAAAAGATCCAGCAGGATGGTCAGGATAGACTTTATTGAGAAGAGACATTTGAGCAAAGATCTGGAGACGGTAAAGGAGTAAGCCAGAGTTATTTGCAGGAATAATGTCCCAGACAGAGGGGACAGCCAGAGCAAAGGCCCTAAGGGAGGAGTGTGTGGCTTGTTTGAGGGACAGCAAGGAGGCCAGTGTAGCTCTAATGGAGTGAGCAAGGGGGAGGGCAGTGGCTGATGAGATCAGAGATGTGGCAAGATCATTTAGGGTCTTGCAGGCCCTTGTAAAGGCTTTGGTTTTGCTCAGAGTGAAACGGGAGCCACTGGAGCATTTGTAGTAGTGACATGATCTGACTCACGCTGAATAGGATCATCCTGGCCACGGTTGAGAATAGACTCTTGGATGTGAGGGAGGCAAGGATAGAAGCAGAGAGAACACTTAGGAGACTATTGTAATAATTCAGGGGAGAGACGATGGGGTGGTAAACCAGGGGGCGATGGTTGAGATGGTAAGTGGTTGGTTTCTGGATATATTTTGTAATTATATGTGAATATGTCTGTCTTTCATTGGACTGTGATTTCCTTAAAGGCAAGGACCAGTTCTTAACTATTTTTATATCCTTAATGCCTAGTACTATGCCTGACACACAGTAGCTGTTCAATAACTGCTGAATGAATGCATTCTATTTCTCAAACCAGATTATATGCTCTTTGGGGGCAGTATCCATGTCTTCTGCATCTTTGCAATCCCCACAGCATCAAGCCCAGTGCTTTCCTTGCCCTGGGTAAGTTCTCTGGGCCTTGCAGTTCATGGGTTGATATAGACTGAAGCCCCACTTCCCCAGACCCCCAGCCTATCAGGCTAATAGGCAGAAGATAAAGGTCTTTGACTGTTTTTTCTCCAAATTCAAGCTTTAAAAGTGCCCACCAGAATGTGTCTGGAGGCCCAAACACCCTTAAGGCACAGTGTGAGCGAGTAGAGAGAAGCAATCAGAATGAAGAGGGAACCCCCTCTAACAGGTTTCCAAGGAAGGGCACCATTCTGGAGAGGTGCTACAGAGGACCTATGGCACCCTGACAATAGGGCACCAGAACCTAGGGACCCACCCTGTCTTCAGTGCCAACATCACAAAACCTTTACGCTGTTTAAGGAGGATGGTAGAGGCTCCTGGGTGGCACAAGAGGGCTTCAGCAGCTCCACCCACCACAATAACCACAGCATTGCCCGAACCTTTCTTGGTCAGCAAATACTTCAAGGCCAACTCACTCACTGGGCCCACACCTGTGAAACCAAAGAGTCAAGTGGTATAACAAACTTGGTGCTTGAGGACGGGGTAAGGGGTTCCTCCAGGGTCTTCCTGCTGGAGACAGTTCTTCTGTCTCCTGACTGTGCTTGTTTCCACTCTTCTGTCTTTAACCTCCACATCCTGGGTTAGCCCTGAGGTTGGTCCTTAGGTTCAGCTGCTTGCCTTGCAGCTCTGTGCTACTACAGTTGGGGCTACATTGAGTTCTTCTGCCTATTTTCTCTTAGCTCTATAGTATTTAAGCCCATCCCTTCCTTCTCTACCCAGGAACCACAACTGTCTTCCACTCTCCCCAGGCTAATGGCAATTGAGGCTCTCCAGAGTTCTCTTCCCTAGGAGTAATGAGGAATAGCCACCACCATCCTGCTTCCTCCTTAGAGCAACCTGGCAAAGGGAAGCCATTGGCTGGGGGTTCTGGAGAGTAGGCAGACCCAGGATCCTGTCCAAGCCAAATTGAAATGTAGACGAACCATGGAAAGAGGATGACATCTTGCTGCTCTCCAACAGTCACAGAGTCTTTCCTCACCTCTGCTTCCCAACTTTGCCCTGTGCTCACCTTCTGTTCTCTCCTGGGATGGCAGACATTGGCTCCAGGCCACAGTCCTTGAGATCCAGGTTCATACCAACCTCAGAGGGGAGAAGAACCATCCTCTGGGACTCTAGTGGTCCCACCTGGCCCCTCCAGATATCAATGTATCTTACCTTTTAATGTTTGGCTTCAGTTATTTTCTGGTGTACAGAAGGATGGATATTCATCCAAAGAGAAGGACATTTGGCACAGTACCCCGGCTTGAAGCCTGGCATGGGGAAGTTGTCCTGGATTCTGACGAATGCCTATCCTTTATCCCTTGATGTCTTATGCAAGTTCAAAGGGGTTCTCAGGAGATGAGGGTCATGGGCCAGGAGGGTACCAGCTAGTATGAAAGACTTAAAAGTGTCTTTGAGATGCTCTGAGATGAGAGCTGCTACATAAATGACTGGCCAAAAGAAGCCAGTTGACATCCCCCAAAAGTCAGGCAAAGTTCATCTGAGCTGTCCCATTCATGCCTCATTTTCCCTATATTTGGTTTTGATATTTGGCTTTTGCTTTCTGCTTTCCACTTTGGCTTTGATCCTGAACTCCAGCCTTCTGCTTCCTCCTCTGAAAGGATCCTTGGCAACTCTTATGAATGCTTATAACTTATCCTGCTGCCTAATCAAACCCTGCCTCCCAGAACTTGGACAGAACCTGAGGCTTGGCCACATATTCCTGTTACTGGCCCAGCGTGTTCTGGTCTCATTTTCTACTAAGTCCTCTTCCAGCAGGGAGTGAGAACTGGACTGACTGTCAAGGCTTATAGAAGTTGGAGCCCTGAGGTAGGTCAGAGAATGGAATGATTTCTTATACTCACCCATTGACATCACATAATCTCACACAATTGGGATCCAGAAGATCCCTTCCAAGGTCCCTACATAAGGAGTGATGGCTGGGAAAATCCAAGCAAAGCCAGTGGCCTCAGTGGGAAAGATGATGAAGACACCATAAGAGAGAATGCTATGCGGGTGGTTGGCAATGATATAGTTGTGTTTGTGACAGAGGTCATGAGTCTTCACCAGCTGTTAGAGGGAGATCGAATCAGAGTAGTGGATAGAAGGAAGAGAGGACATGTGGACTCAGATCCCAGTAGGTAGCCTGTGTTTCCCTTGGGGAGCCCCAAATCCCTATTCACTGGGATGTCTTCACTGTCACAGGATTGCCAGGGGTTATGATGCTCAGAGAGGCTGACCTGGGTCTGCCACTCCGAGGCAAGGTGCTATCCATTTGTCTCCCCACCTGCCCATCCATCGTGGGTCCCTACTCTGCATTATGCCTCTGGGCCTTGATGTCAACTGCTGGCCACGAAGGCCTTTGAAAATATGGGGCTGAATGGGGAGGGAGAGTCTGGGCAACAGGGACTGAGGGCACCCAGAGGAAGCATAGTCACCTTTACTGGGAAGTAATTTGGAAATACTTCCAGAGGGTCCAGTTTCGTACCCAAGTTGAACGCCTACCACCTGCAGGTACGGAAGGGAAGGGAAGACTGGGTGAGATCTTGCCAATCCCTCTACTTCTCCCGGAGGTGGAGGGTTCTCCCTAAAATCTTCAGGTCACTAGAGGGGGCTCCTTCTCACATTTCCATATCTTGGGCACAGAGCCATAGGTACTGTCCCTGAATCCAACCCCCAAGGAGACACAGGAAGCCCCTGCTCCTCTGGAGCAGTCAGAAAGGTGGGAGGGAAATAGCAGGAGGCTGGGAGCACCCACCCAGAAACCAGCCTCAATTCTTCCTGGGCAGCCTGGCAGAGACCTCTGTTCCTCGCTGAGCTTTGCCCTCCTGTCTCCCTCCCCTTCCCTCTACCTTTCTGTGCTCCTCTCCCTCTCTCTTTCGCTTCGCCTCCCTGACCTCCTTTCCTTTCCCTTTCCTCTTCTTTCCTCTCCCCACCTCTTCTCCCCCTGTCTCTCCCACTCTCTCCTTCGACCCCCACCCCAGCCCTGTGGTTCCATCCTTGGTACAGACAGGGACCACCACTCTTCCCCTGTTTCTTACCTTGACTGTGGGTGTTCCAGTCATAGGCGAGCCAGGCTAAGGCGAGCACAGACAGCATCCCGAACTTAGCGAACACCAGAAGGTAGGGTAGAAGAAGAATAGGAATAGCTCCTGAGGGGACACAAAGGGTTCATGCCCTTCAGTTCCCTTCAAATTTAATACACTTCTCATAACCCCGATCTCTGCTCTGTAGTGAAGGAGCAGGTCGAGGCCGCTGTGAGACTCTTCTCTCCTCATCTGCCCCGACTCCCTACCCACCTCCTAGCTCTGCTGTGGTCCAGGATGACCTCTGAGTCCCTGGATCTGGGTCCCCTTGATGGCTGAGATCTTAACTGAGGACAGCAGAATCATGACGTTCTCAGAGTAGGTCCTCAGCTGGGGTCAAAGGACAGCACTACTTGGCAATTGGAAGGAAACAGCATCTTGGGCCGGTGGCTTACATCTCCATTCTGGGACCTCAGGAAGTCCTTTCTGAAAGCTCAACCCTCCTTCCTTTGTGAAACTGCTCTGTCAGCACATTCCAGTGGAGAGGGGTGGCCTGCAGTGTACGGGCTGTTTGATGCTGAGAAGAAAACACATATTAGAAACTGCTTTACTTTGTTCAATTTTGTCCCATTCGAAATGTCTCAAAAGTTCAGAAGGGGGAAAAATAATCTGTTAGCAAAGGGTCACAACAAGCTGTGAAATGCAGACGTGGTACATCTCACAGCAGTGGGACTTGAATTCCATTTTAAAATCTGCATTCATGAGAAAGAGGGGCTCAGTACACACATTGTGAATTTAAAAATACCCAGCTAAAGGAATGACTTCTTTGACCAGATAACATCATAGTAGATAAAAGTTTCAGAGAAGGGGAAGAAACTCAAGAGTTACCTGCCAGCAGGTTTGTCTCTCGCATTTTGGGCTTAGATGAAAGTAACAGGAAAAAGATGGAATGGGCATTAAAAAAAAAAAGTCGTGTTATGGAGTAGAAGAAACCTTAGTGATAGGCTGAATTCCCCTTACAAGAGCTGGCTGAAGTGGTTGTTGTAAGCATACTAATTAAATAGGAAATAGCAGGGGGAGGAATTTTCTGGGAAGGTTGCCATGGATACAAATCTTGCTACCTCTGACCCTCATAAAAGATGAGAGTAAATTTGCTGGGTAAGCTTCAGAAGAAAACTCAGATAAAGTTAAATATGAATTATTATTAATTTTTTTCAACTTCTTTATTGGAGTAAAATGGCTTTACAATGGTGTGTTATTTCTGCTTTATAACAAAGTGGATCAGTTATACATATACATATATCCCCATATTCTCTTCTTAGTATTTGAGCCAGGAGATGGCTGGGTCATGGTTCAGCACTGGATTCATTGGTACAAAGACCTCTGGTTTCAGGTACCACAAAACTCCATAAGACTGTGCAAATTCTTTCTGCTTTTCAGTCAAGCCTTTTTTGTCATTTTCTAAGAAAAATGGGTGTAGGGGAGAATTGTTAGGCTGAGTGAATTATCATTGTATTTGTGAGTCTTTTAGAATTCATTTTGTTTTGTTTGCTAACACCTTGATCAACCATCCACGTCTCTACAAATGACCCAATTTCATTCCTTTTTATGGCTGAGTAATATTCCACTGTATATATGTGCCACATCCTCTTTATCCATTCATCTGTCGATGGTCATCTGTCTATGGGCATCTAGGTTGCTTCCATGTCCTGGCTATTGTAAATAGTGCTGCAATGAACATTGGGGTGCCTGTGTCTTTTTGAATTATGGTTTTCTCCAGATTTATGCCCAGGAGTGTGATTGCTGGATCATATGGTAGTTCCATTTTTAGTTTTTTAAGGAACCTCCATACTGTTCTCCACAGTGGCTGTATCAATTTACATTCCCACCAACAGTGCAAGAGGGTTCCCTTTTCTCCACACCCTTAGAGGGATTTTTTTTTAGTAGATGTTAAAACTATTTACTTTAATGGGATTTTCTACACAGGTGGTCATGTCATCTGTGAATTAGGACAGTTGTATTTCTTACTTTTCAATCTGTATGCTTTTCTTTCTTTTTTTTCCTTCTTGCTTTATTGCACTTGCTAGGACTTTTAGTATGATGTTGAATACAAATGGTGAGAGTGAACATCCTTGCTTTGCTCCTCATCTTAGGCAGAAAGCTTTCAGTCTTTCACCATTAAGTATGATACCTGCAGGGTTTTTTTTACAGATGCTCTTTATCAAGTTGAGAAAGTTGCCTTCTATTCCTAGTTTGCTGAGAGATTTTATCATGGATTAAAGTTTGTCAAATCCTTTTTCTACATCAATTGATATAATTGTGTGTGTTTTTTCTCCCTTAGGTGGTTAATATGCTAGGTTACATTGATTGATTTTCAAATATTTACACTTGCATTCTGGGATAGAGCCCACTTGGTCATAGTATATTAATCTTTGTTTGATTTGCTAGTATTTTTTGAGGATTTTTGCATTTATATTCATGAGGGATATTGGTCTGTAGTTTTCTTTTTTGTACTGTTTTGTCTGGTTTTGGTATCAGGGTCTGGCCTCATAAATGAGTTGGCAAGTGTTCCTTCCTCTTCTATTTTCTGAAAAAGATTGTGTAGAATTTGTGATATATCATCTTTAAAATTTTTGGAAGAATATGCCGTTGAAACCAACTGGGTCTGCAGATTTCTGTTTTGGAAGGTTTATAACCTTCCAAAATTAAAATTTAATTTAGTTAATAGTTACAGGTTATCTATTTCATTTTGGGTGAGTTTTGGTTGTTTGTGGTTTTCAAGGAAGTCCTCAAATGTAATTGTTAATTTGTCTATTTTTTTTCCAGTTCTGTCAGTTTTCATTTCATATATTTTAAAGCTCTATTGCTAGGTCCATAGACATTTAGGATAGTTATGTCTTCTTGGTGAATTGACCCTTTTACCATTATGTAATATCCTTTTTCACCCTTGGTCTTGACTTTAAAAAAATAAATGTAAACCTGTACACCCTCAAATTACTAATGATTACTAGCTTAAGTTAAAGATGGTACAAATATGAATCTAAGTGGGTCCTTTCTTCAAATCATTTCTGATTCATCTTGCTTGCTCACTTTCCCCATATAGTAATAGCCAACATTTACTGTACACTCATCATGTAAAACTAAGTATTTTACATGTGTATTTTATTTAATCTTCATAAAGCCTCTATTAGGACAATAAGCATTCTCATTTTGTGAATGAGGAACCCAGGTTCAGAGAAGTTAAATAACCACTTAAGGTCACACAGCCAGCTAGTGGGTGAGCCAGAGTTGAGAGCTCATACTCTTCCTCCAGAGACTGTACTCTTCGCCACCGAGCTCTAATTATTGCTTTCCTTTAGTCAATTGTTAATTCCCATCAGTTCTATCCTCCAAACATCTTTCAAATTATTCTATTCCCCACCTCCATGCTACCATCCAGTCCAAGCCACCATTCTCTCTCTCTAAGCCGACTGCCAATGTCTTCTAAACAGGTTACCTGCTTCGATTTGAGCCATGATGCAGCCAGCATGCTAAATGCAAATCTCTGTCCTTCTATAGCATATAACCAAGAACATGGATGGTTTGTCAAAGAGACATTTCTGTGGCTCTGTGATTACTTGATCAAAATTAATGATAAATATGAGAACCTATGGGGGTTAATGGTAATTCAATAATTCAACAACTCACATGACTTCCCATGACTCTTAGGATCCAGTCCAGTCTCATAACCTTGGTTCTGAAGGTCCTCCGTGATGGAGCCCCTGGCCACCCCCGGTTCTCTGCATGCCACCATGCTGTTCTTCTGTCAGTTTCTTCAACTCATTCTGTTCCCCAGCCTCCGGGCTTCTGTGCATATTGTCCCTTTTGCCTGGAAGACTCTTTTCTCAGCTCGTTGCCTGGCTAGCTCCTATTCATATTTCAGGCCTCAGGATAAATGTCAC
This sequence comes from Physeter macrocephalus, assembly GCF_002837175.3. Classification (NCBI taxonomy): domain Eukaryota; kingdom Metazoa; phylum Chordata; class Mammalia; order Artiodactyla; family Physeteridae; genus Physeter; species Physeter macrocephalus. Next base: position 47,829,864 of record NC_041234.1, on the reverse strand, counting down.
AGTTTCAACATTTTGGAGCTATCTTTAACTTCTCTCCCTTTCCAAAAAAAAAAATCTCTTCCATTCATCCTCCTGCCTCTGTCTCCATTGCCACTGCTGTGGTCCAGAGCTTGATCTCCTCTGGTCTGGACTGCAGCCTTTTGTCTATTCTTGCCTGCTGGTCTCTTCCACTCCAGTCTATTTTCCATGCCGCAGATATATTTTTAAGGCACAGTCATAATGTTGTTTGCCTCCTCTGAAGCCTTCAGTATTTTCCCACTGCTGACAGGATAAAGTCTGAACATGTTAGCCTGGTGTTTAAGGCCCTCCATGGGCCGGCCCCACACACCTTCTTGGCCTCATCTCTCAGCACTGGCACTCACACCCCTTATGATCTAGCATGAGGTGATCATACCCACGCCACTGTAAGGACACAGGGTGATCTGAAGTGGCTCATGGATGGAAAGTTATTTTAATGTGTAGTGAATAAAAGTGAATTCATGGTGGTAATGTAAAGTTTCCTGTTAGAATATATTAATTTAGGGGCTTCCCTGGTGGTGCAGTGGTTAAGAATCCGCCTGCCAATGCAGGGGACACGGGCTCGAGCCCTGGTCCAGGAAGTTCCCACATGCCGCGGAGCAACTAAGCCTGTGCACCACAGCTACTGAGCCTGTGCTCTACAGCCCGTGAGCCACAACTACTGAGCCCGCGTGCCACAACTACTGAAGCCCGTGTGCCTAGAGCCCATGCTCTGCAACAAGAGAAGCCACTGCAATGAGAAGCCTGTGCACCACAACAAAGAGTAGCCCCTATTCGCCGCAACTAGAGAAAGCCCGCGCACAGCAATGAAGACCCAATGCAGCCAAAAATTAAATAAATGAATAAATAAATAAATTTATTTAAAAAACGAATATATTAATTTAGGTTACAGGAATGAGTCAATTTGGGGAAAAAATGTTAAGTAATAGTAGCATAGGTGGTACTCAGCTGTGGAAAGAACCAGAAAGTGGGAGGCAAACGGCTGAAGAATGGGAAACGGGGGTCCAACCACCTTAGTCTACTCCCAATTCTTTCAACCCACCATGCAATTTCGCCTCTCCATGCCTTTGGTGATGCTGTTCCCTTATTCTGACTACCCTCTCTCCAACTTTCTGTCTATATCAAAATTCTCTCAGCCGTCAAGGCTTAGCTCAAATGATACCTCCTTGATGATATCTTTGCTTATTCTCTGGTCAGAATGAAGAGTTCCCTCCTCTACACACCCACAGCACATTACTTCTGCATCTATTTGGCCCTATTTCACTTTGCTGCTTGTGTAGTTAGCACCTTACATGTTTGGCCCTTTGCCTTTTAGACAGTAAGCTTCTTTTTTTAAAAAAAATTATTTATTTTTGGCTGCATTGGGTCTTCGTCGCAGTGCATGGACTTCTCATTGTTGTGGCTTCTCTTGTTGCGGAGCACGGGCTCTAGGCACGCGGGTTTCAGTAGTTGTGGCTCCCGGGCTCTAGAGCGCAGGGTCAATAGTTGTGGCGCACGGGCTTAGCTGCTCCGCAGCTTGTGGGATCTTCCTGGACCAGGGCTCGAACCGTGTCCCCTGCATTGGCAGGCGGATTCTTAACCACTGAGCCACCAGGGAAGCCCTAGACAGTAAGCTTCTTGAAAACAGCCTTCAGCACAGTGCCAAGCACAGGAGAATGACTCAGGATAAATATATTTGTTACATTCAGTTGTAGCACAGGGAAGTTTGATTTCAAAATTCTCCAAGTGGCAGGTGAATGTTAACAGGGAAAGAAACCACCGATGCCCTTATTCCAAATAAAGAAAGGCCTTCTGAGGTTCCAGGGTGTGCATGAGTGTGTAAGGCTAAGGGCAGCCTGTCATTTCTAGTGTAAAGCGAAAACCCGGCGTCTTAATCAGTTGGCTCAAAGCCTTCAGAAATCCAAGAACGTGGCTGGTTTGTCAAAGACTAATTTCTGTGGCTTTGTGATTACTTATTGGATCTGTATTACTATAAATATAAGAACCCGCAAGAGTAAAAAAAAGATAATTTAGTAATTCAGCAAACATAGACTGAGCATACCTCGTGTGAAATCCCTGTGCTAGAAGCAATGGGGGCAGGCTTGGGGTCTGGAAGGAGGAGGGTGAAGAGCATAAATATGAAAATGATGAAAATAATGTAAGTATGGTACTGATACCTTGTATAGAGCATTTATTGTCAACAAGCACTCTGTTCAGCACTTAATGTGCATTATCTCATTTAATCCTCTCACGACCCTGAGAGGTAGATAATTTTATTATCCCCATTTTCCATATGAAGAAACTGAGGCTCAGAGAGGTCATGTATCTTCATTTCAAGCTTTGAGAAACAAAGTAGGTAGCATTTGTTGAGTCTTTATTATGAACCAAGAGCTACTTTAAGCACTTGGTGTATGCTTAATTAATTTTAAGTCATATTAAGACATGTAAAAAATAAAGTTCCTGCTTTCCAGAAACTCGTAGTCTAGAGGGGAAAACTGATACCGTAAATAATGGATATATCCTAGACGGTGAGAACAATACAGTTGGGGTTCAAATGTCATTATATGGGGACCAAAGGAGAAGGCCATTCTTTACTACCGGGCAACCTAGAAAGGCTTCTTGCAGAAGGTAAGATTTAAATTGAATCTTGAAGGAAGAGTAGGATTTTGACAGATGGATTAGTGGCGGAAGGGCCTTCCACGCACAAGGAAGAGCTCGAACGAAGGCCTGGAGACGGAAGACTCCAAGGTCTGTGTGTAATACCATAACCTGCAAAAGTACAGGGAGCATGGGAAGCCATGGAACAGGAGATGACACTGGGAAGGAAGCAGGGGAGCTCAGGTCCCATGCTGAATGGAATGAGAAGACAGTGACGGTTCTTAGCAGAGGAAGAGCGTGATCATATCTGTGTATCAGTAAGATCATTTGAGATGACTGTGGGAGCAGGGGAAACGGTAGTCAGGGAGGTCAGCTAAGAGTTGCAGTGACTTCGATGAGGCAATGGGAACCTGAAATCGGCTACTACTTCTGAAATCAATTTGAAAGATACTATGGAGGCAGAATGTTCAGGGGTTTGCAGTTGACTGGATGTAGGGGGTGAAGGAGAGGGAGTAGTGAACGATGCCTTGAAAGGGCCTGTGGGAATGCTCGAAAGGTATCAGAGTGTCTGTTTGCCTCATTTTCTAGGATCTAGTTACTCATTATTCTTCCTGAAGGTGCAATGAAATCAGAGTCTAGGGTGCCTGTCTCAGAAGTGGTAGTCACTCTTCTGTTGATCAAATGTCTTCTGAGGTGGGGTGGTTGGGCTCCGATGTCAATTTCTATAACAGAAAGAAAATGAACATCTACTGAGGGTTTTCTTTCCTCTTTGATTATCAGAATGGTCTTGAGAGCTCTGTTCTACAATGGTAGAGGGTGAACGACTTACTTGCACAAGCTCACCTAACAAGTAAATGGCAGACCTGGTCTGCCTGACTCCCAAGAGTATGTTCTATTTTTTGTATTATCAGCAACCAGAGATAGGAGGCAGACCCCCCCCGCCGCCAAAAAAGATGTCCATGAGAGAGAAAAAAGAACAAGACGTGGACTTAAAGGTCTTTACTGAGGAGAAGAAATCTGGAAGAATCAACAGTGTCAAGCCTGGTCTTGCAAGAAATAGAACAATGACAAGACGTGGCTCCTGTTTTCATGGAGCTTATGGGGTAGAGGAGGCAAAGGGTATAAAGGCTGCTATGCAACCAATTTTTCCAGAGTGCTCTGGACTTTCAGAGATAATGTAGTCTCAGGTTGCCAAGAAAATGTTGCAGAGAAGGTACGACTTGAGCAATATCTCAAAGGAGGGGTTGTCCAGGGATAGTCCAGGAAGGGTGATCAGGGAATCTTTTAAGTGGAGGAAATAGAGCAGAAGTGAAGGAGTGAGAGAGTAAGTACCCTTCGCATTTTTTTAACATCTTTATTGGAGTATAATTGCTTTACAATGGTGTGTTAGTTTCTGCTTTATAACAAAGTGAATCAGTTATACATATACATATGTTTCCATATCTCTTCCCTCTTGCGTCTCCCTCTCTCCCACCCTCCCTATCCCACCCCTCTAGGTGGTCACAGCGCACCGAGCTGATCTCCCTGTGCCATGCGGCTGCCTCCCACTAGCTATGGATTTTACATTTGGTAGTGTATATATGTCCATGCCACTCTCTCACTTTGTCACAGCTTACCCTTCCCCCTCCCCATATCCTCAAGTCCATGGTCTAGTAGGTCTGTGTCTTTATTCCCGTCTTATCCCTGGGTACTTCATGACATTTTTTTTCTTAGATTCCATATATATGTGTTAGCATACGGTACTTGTTTTCCTCTTTCTGACTTACATCACTCTGTATGACAGACTCTAGGACCATCCACCTCACTAAAAATAACTCAATTTCGTTTCCTTTTATGGCTGAGTAATATTCCAAGGGTATATGCCCAGGAGTGGGATGGCTGGGTCATATGGTAGTTCTATTTGTTCTGTGAATAGATTGCCTGGAATACGAGCTTCACCTAGGGGAAGAGTAGGGGGATGAGCTGATAAAGAGTTTGAGGCAGAGGGTGGAGCAGGGCCTTGAATGCCCAGGATAACACATTTGTACTTCATCAAGAAGGCGAGGGAAAACCGCTGACTATTTTTGAGCAGCGGAGGGCTGTAGTCAAAGATGCCTTTGAAAGACTCTTCTGGCTGTAGGCAGTGGAATATATGGGAGAGGGTGGAGAATAGAAGGCCAGGAAAGAGGATATTGCAACAGTTTAGATAGATGGCAATACAAGGCCAGAAAAGAAGAGACAGATGGAGAGCCATCCTTTAACTGGAAGCTGGGCCTCAGAGGGGCTCTCAGGAGCATTGCCTAATTCCAAGGGTCATGAAAATTTATATTCCACATCTCCCCCAAACCATGTCTTCATTCTTCTCTCCTCGCTTCTTTCCTCCTTCTTGTCTTGGCAGAGGGTCATTCAGGAAGGAGGAGAAGCGCTGAGGGAGGCTCTGAGCAAGACAGAAAGAATGAAGGAAAGAGGGTGAGAAAAAGAAAGAAGAAAGGAATTAGGAAGGAGGAAGGGAGGGAGGAAGGAAGGAAGGACACTTTTCTGTAAGGAGCATTTACTGGGAACCAGGCCATGGACCCCTTTGGCAGTTTGGTGAAGCCCTTTTCTGAATAGTATTTTTATTTTTATTTTTATTTTTTTGTATGCGGGCCTCTCACTGTTGTGGCCTCTCCCATTGCGAAGCACAGGCTCCGGACGCACAGGCCCATCGGCCATGGCTCACGGGCCCAGCCGCTCCGCAGCATGTGGGATCTTCCCGGACCTGGGCACGAACCCGTGTGCCCTGCATCGGCAGGCGGACTCTCAACCACTGTGCCACCAGGGAAGCCCTCTGAATAGTATTTTTAAATGCGCAAAATAAAATACACAGACTTCCAAAGGAAACTCATCATAGTAAAACACCGTTATCAAAATATTGCCAAAAATGTCATACAGCAACATGGGCTTCTTGATTTATGCATTAAATAACCACGCCTAATGGTAGTTCCAATAACCGTTGGAATTTGGAAGTGGTAACGAGCATAAATGAACTTTTGAAAAGACTGCAACAACTGGCATGTGAAATGTAAATCTCTGTGATGTCTATTACCGACAAAGTCACAGGTATTTCTGTGGTTTGCTGCCTACATTCGTCATTTCAATATGAGGTTAGTGAAAATAAACAGGTAATTTTTTCCATCCAAATTCAACGTTGTCCCTCCCTGCATCATTCTAGGTCTATAGGTCCCTAGTTAAGAACCACTGCTCTACGGGATCATATAGCCTCCCACAGATTGGACTTGGCAGCCTCCTAACCTGTCCCATCCTTCAGGATGACATTTCTCCACATCCAGTTTCCAAACTTGCCCCTGTAATTGGCTGCTCACAAAGCCCTGGTTTCTGACTGAGAAAAGCTTCGAGCTCGCAGCCCATTTGCCCAGCACCGATGACCGTCATTCTCTGAGTCCGTTGAAGAACTGGCCCTTTCTCAAAATTCCGTCTAATGAGTCACTCACGCAGCCCACAGATTTTCCATAATTCTCTCATCATAGTCTTATACTGGAAAATCACCTTATGTCTACCCAGTAACACCAACTCTGCCCCTGCCCCCGAACAGGACTCTTTTCAGCTAGTTCACAGGGGGCAGTCCTGAGAGAAGGCTGGGGTGATCTTTAAACCAGGAAACCTGCAGCCTCACTCCTGGCCTTCATGCCCCTCAGATGGGAGGAGAGAAATCTAATGAACTCAACAGTAGCCATCTCTCTGGGTGGCGAGGCACAGTCCTTCCCAGAGAGAGGGGACCAACCAAATGATCTCTTTGGAGCCCTCCTCATCTGGAGATTCCTGGTCTCTTTCTTCATCTGTTCCCTTGTGCTCTCCAGCCCCTGGGGTTCACGCATCTAAAAAGACATAGACTGGGATCCACCGCAAAACAGAGAGTGTTTGGAGGCTTTCCTGATGATCCAGATGGGAGAGGAAGGCCATGGCCATGGTGCTGTTCTGTTGTGGTAAGAAGGCTGGTGCCTCCAAAGCTGAGCTGATTGCAGGTGCTTTGCTTTAATCTCATCACTGAGTCCCTTTATCTGCTGGAGGTTTTAGCCTTGACCTAACCTTTTCTCCAGTCTTCCCTGTTCTCTCCCCACCTCAACTTCCTATGCACACACCAGGCTTTAGGTCATACTTTCTAATCGCTCTAATATGCATCCTTTCCCCACAGGTGCTCAATTGCCTCGGGCTGGTTCTAGCTGTGTGTGTGTGTGTGTGTGTGTGTGTGTGTGTGTGTGTGTGTGTGTGAGGATGGGTCCCTGATAAATTGGTGCAGGAAAAGGGAATGGCTTAGGCCTCAAATAGGATCTCTGAAAAGCAGACTGCCCTGCTGGATGCTCTTTGACTCCTCCTGTCTTCTGCTGAGAGCCACCTAGTCAACTAGAGCCTTTTTCTGCATGAATAACTAGACTTCTCAGATCCCTCCTTGTGCCTCTGTTCCCAGGGGTTCTGTACCAGTGGCCAGTGGGAGAAGCATTGCACAGAGAGCAGACCTGGCTTTCGGTCCTGGCTCCACCAAGTTCCTCCCCGGACGCTGTGGGGGAATCGCTCTGCCTCTCTAGATCTGTTGTTGGGAGGCAATCTAGCGGCTAAAGGCATGGACTTCAGAGCCAGATAGCTGGGGTTCAGATCTCAGCTCTGCCACTTACAAGTTGGCAAACTGTTGTGCCTCGGTTTCCCCAACTGTAAAATGGGGATAATAATAGTACCTGCTTCATAGGGTTGTTCTGAGGATTGAGTGAGTGAATGTAAAGCACTTAGCACAGGGCCTGGCACACAGGAGGTATTACTGTAAGTGTTTCCTATTATTATTCTTTGTTTAATTAAATGAATGTCTACTGAACATCTATTATGTTTCAGGCTAAAAGGCTTGCTTCTGCACACCAGCCTTTTCAAAATTAAAGATTGTCTCCAGGTCCCAGGCCTGTGGATTCCTTTTTTTGGTAACTATCTGTTGAGTGATTACCATTTGCCAGGTGCTATTCTAGGTGTTGAGGATTCATTGGGGAAGAAGATGGGCATGATTCCTGCCTTCATTGAACTCACAGTCTAGTGGAGGAGACAGACATTAAAAACTTACAAAACTGTCTATACACTTGAATTTCTGATAAGCGTCCTAAAGGAAAAGGCCAGTAATTCTCAGCATAAGGCCTCTAATGTAGGTGCTCAAAAAAATCTTCTGAATGTAATCAAAAAGGTTGCTAGGAAAATCAAATACAAAAAGGTATCAAGTGTCCTACAAGTACAAGGAAATATTGATTCCTTATCCTTTTCCAGGAATATTAGTGGAACTCTGTCTCCCTCCCTACCTCCCACTCTGGCTTGGGCCTCCTCGATTAGACTGACTAATATGAATCTTCAGAGTTGAGCTTAGGGGACGGTTTTGGTGCACCGTGGGATGTACTGTCCTCCCCCAATGTACCCTCCATGGCCACTTGACATGCCACCCCTCCACCTCTTCTTCTTTCTTTTCCTCCCCCTGGCTAGCTGGGGTTACCAAGCTGCTTCTTGGGGGCTAGTTGGCCACATACAGGGTGAGACGTATTATAGCACGTTTGCTCAGAATCTGCAGGGGAGAAGGGAGAGAGGTTAGAGGTGGGCCTGGGCTCTTCCAGGGCAAAGCACAGATGTGGGGAGGGCGAGAGTATCCCGGATAGACGAGTTCCACAATGCTGCCAGCTCCAAGGCTGCTTACAAATCAGGCCTCTACCCCGCTTCACTTTCAGATGGGTAAATGGAAGAGGCCTAGAAAGGGCTCACACAGGGTGCTAGATGCAGGGCAAGGACACACCGATTTCCATTTCTGTCTCCCTAATGTCTGGCTCAGGGCCTGATACAGTGTAGGCATTCAAGTAAATGCTTGTGGAACAAATAATGAGGTCTGGTCTTCTGGTTCCTTAAGCAAGATGGACTGGCAGGGCTGGGCCATGACCCTGATTTGCCAGCCCTTTCCCCTCCAAAACAAAGAGCATACTGTCTGAGCTGGAGCCTTCCTGAGCCAACTGGACAAGTATAACATGAACACCAGTGAATGTAGTAAAAGCAGGAAGAAGAGAAGTAGGTGAGCAGACAAATCCTGAATAAGCAGCACTCATGATTTCCCAATTACAATCCAACCAACCAACAAGCAAACCCTTAGCTGCCTCGGAGTAAGCAGTACCAAAGGAGAGGTGGCCGAGAAGCACAAAAGGGTCTGGTAATTTCATTCATAGACATTTAGGGCTGATATGAGTCTAACCCTCAAGAAACCCACAGTCCAGCATGTGAGGTGGATGGAATCACAGACACCCGTATGGGGTGCCGTGGGGTGTGCAGGCGCAGATGAGAGAAGCATCCGCCAGCCTGAGGAGGGCAGGGGGAAGCCTCTATGGAAGCGGGGGTGCTGCGGTGAGGAGAAAGGGTGCAGAAGGCATGGAAGGACAGCAAGGGGAAGACTGTAATTAGCTCGCCAAACCAGAAGCTAAGAAGCTTCGCAGGAACAACAGAAAACCAAAGAAGACTGGAAGGAAAAGGAGAGTGAGGGGACCGGGGAGCTCAGAAGAAGTGGGTGGAAGCGAGGGAAACGCTGAGAAAGAAGCAGCCCTAGGATTCTTCTTCCTGGATTCTGAAGGTTCACCCTCAGCCTTCAGAATGACTCATTTCTAGAAAGTTTTGGATAGCTGAGGTTTTGCCATAATGTGTTTTCTTCTGATCATTCCCCTTCAATCATACCCTTACTTGGTTTGGTACTGCAATTTCAGCAATACCTGAATAGGAGAACCTATTTAATGCCAGTCAATGGGCTAGGTACTATACAAGGGACATACATAGTTCCTTCTTTCACCAAATTTTTATTGAGGTTCTACTACAAGCCTGGCATTATTCTAGGTTGACAATCACGTGTGTGGTGGGTCAGGGGGCTGGCAGGGAGTGAAAGAAGTACACACATCATCAATGCAAGGATTGGGGCCATCAGAGAAGTACAAAGAAGCTGGAGGGGAAGGCTAGTAGCTGTGTGACCTCGGACAAGACACTTCCCTTCTCTGAGTCTCGGTTTCCTCCTCTGGAAACAGGGACTAATCATATTTATTTGCTGTGAGGAGTCTGAAAAGTTCTCGGGCAGTGTCTGCCACCCAGGAGCTTTTCCATGGTACTGGTACTCAGCTGTGCGGGGTGGTGGGGTGGCATTTTGCAATGGGCTTCAACAGGCGGAGAAGTGGGGAGAGTGATCTGTCTTGTGACGGCTGGGGAGACACAAAAGTCTGCAGGTTTGCTTTGGCACAGGGACTAGTTTCGTTTGACGGGAGCCTCAGGTTTATGTCTGCAGATCAGCAGCTCTAGAAAGAACCTACAGAAAGTAAATGAACCCAGGAGTAGTGGCTGGAGGTGGGGACCGAGGAGGTGGAGGGTGGGACAGAACAGGGTGAGTATTTCAAAATCTCTTGGAAGTCACTGGATCACTTCTCAGGGCAGGCAGGCTCTGGGGAACAGCAGCATCTAGCTCCTTGGTTCAGGCTAGAATGACCAACTATGTCTATTTGCCAGGGGCTGAGGAGTTGCCCGGGATGCAGGACTTTCAGTGCTAAAACCAGGGTGGTTTGGGGCTCATTGGGATGGCTGGTCCCCTAGTTCAGGCCTTTGTCACTGTCTCCTGGACTCCAGCAGGCTGTTCCCCGCTGCTCTACCTTCCTTTGGTCCTTTGCTGCTAGAGGATTGCTATCAACACAGCTCTTACCCTCTGCCCTGTTTCTAACCCTCCAAAGGTCCCCATGGCCTCCGGGATCAAGTTCGAAGCCCAGAGCCCGGCTTCCAGAGCTCTTGCTCCACTGGTTTCTGCCCTCCTTGAAAGTCTCACTTCCCATAAATTTCACACCACACCAGATACAGCCTCCTTTCCCAACCAGGAAGTGCCCTTTGCTATTCTGGGCCTTTGCCCACGGTGGTCTCTTATCAGCCTGACTAAGTCCTACGCATGCTTCAAGTTACTGTGAAAATGTCATTGTCTGAGATTCTCCACCCTGCTCTCTCCTCTGGATTCCCAAGGTACATTATACATACTTTTGGGAGAGCACATATTAGGAAGTTAGTTTGAGAGTGTAGACCCCGCTACTATATCCAGCTTCGAGTGAGATGTTTCATGTACAGTAAGCTTTTGGTATATATATCTTGAATAGTCAGCATATTCACATGATTCAAAATTCAAAAGGGTCTGTAGGGAAATTCAGTGAAAAGTCTCCTTCCCATTCCTGGCCTCTAACAATCCCACACCCCTCATCCTCCCCCAGGGGAATTTTATGCGTGCCCAAGCAAATAAGGTAATTTGCTTTGTTAAAGGAATAAAGGAAATAACAGTAGAAACCTGGAAACAATCCAAATGTTCAAAATCTGGGCCTGGCTAAGTAAGCTATTATATAGCAATCCTATAGACAATCTGCAGTCATTAAAAGTCATTAAAATTATTATAAGGTAGATTCTGTAGTATATGATATGGTAAGCTTTCAAAGCAGAGTATAAAGCAGACCTCTCCACTGAGTACACTTTGTGAAAATGTGGTCCCTTCAGTGATAGGATGAAAGGGGTTCTGAGAGAGAAATGATTGCTGCTTTAAGGTGAAGAGATTCTGGGTTTCCTTTTATGTAAAGTTGTTTGAATATGAAAAGAAAGAGGCGCATTATTGTGAATCTGCCTGACGAAGAAGCGTGATTCATCATGGGACTCATTCATTCAGTAATTCATTCTGCAGACACTGAATGCCGGCTTTGTCAGAAGGCCAGGAACAGTGCTGAACTTCCCAGGAAGAGCACTAAGTAGGCGACAGGCCCTAAGAAACTCTAATGGAGCCAGAGGGGTGGGGAGTGTGATGAGTTCATTGCCAGGCTGTTGAATTTGAGTTTTTGTTCATCAAGAGGAGCGGTGTGGTAGATGATAGGATATGGGTCAGGGAGCTCAGCAGAAAAGTCGGGGCTAGTGCTGGCCATCAGCATACATGTTGGTGAGTCATGGAAGCCGGAGGTGGGGTGAGCTCACCCAGGAAGAAGGTAGACAAGGAAAGGAGAAGACAGGTTCCATAAAGCGGGTGAGGAGTCTTTCTGCCAATCTCTCAATGTCTCTGAGCCGGGGACAAGGGCACCAGGGTAGCAGAGGCGGTACCTGTCGCTGAGTGTGGGAGGGCCTCAGAGTTCAGGCAGAAATCCTCCCTCCCAGGCCCTGGCTGCCAAGTCTCATGCGCTCAAAACCTGGGTCTGGTCTTAGTTGTCCAGGAGGGCCTGGTAGATCAAGAGAGGGGGCTTTGACGGGCTCAGAAAATGTGTAGGAACCCTTAAGTGAGAGGATGGAATAGAGAGAGGGTTTAAAAGATTCACTTCTACCAAGATCGGATAGGGCTGGAAACAGGTGGGCCTGGCATATAGGGAGCAGGCATGTTCTACGGGTTGAGGGATGTAGGGTCCCAGGAAGGGGAGAGTTCTAAGTCCGGGGTATTCCCCTAGTGAGCAGGTCTCAGATGTGCCCTTAGAGGGCCTGGCCGGCAAAGCTGATAGAATTGTTGCTCAAAATTTAGACAGAGAAAGGGGAGGGGTGATCCCCAGAGCAGTGTGCCAGCAGGGTATCTCACCCACCTTCCTATGTCCCCCGTGCTTTGTGCTTCCCAGGGAGTGTGGCAGACTGGAAGGGCGTGGCCTGTGGAATCAGGCCCAACCGGAATCCAGGCCCAGCTCGACACTTTGGGCTGAGTGATCTTTGGGAAATCCCTTCTCTGAGCTCAAGTTCCTCATTTACAAATTGAGGCAATAATAATATCTACCTTGGGACGTTGTTGTGAGGATTAGAAATAGTCAACTCTTAGTATACAGTAGGTGCTCAATACACGAATTCTTGTTATTTATGCTACCACACGGGAATAGGATGGCCTAAGTCATTGCTGAGTTGTACTCTCTTGGAGGGATTTATTGCCAGCTGGGACAAGAAGCTGAAATCTTTTGTTTACCATCTTTTCACATACATTTGTCAAAGGCGGCCTGGTGGGCAAATAAGTAAACACCGGTTCTCAACTTCCACTGCACGTAACAATTCTCTCCTGTGCTGGTCATCTCCAGCACACAAAGAAAAGCATGTTCACAAACCTTTTTGCTGGTGGTGATATATATAGAAGACTGAGAAAGCAATAGGGGGGCAGGGGTTAAAATAAGTTGTGAAATACTGAATTTAAAAAACAATGCATCGGGCTTCCCTGGTGGTGCAGTGGTTGAGAATCTGCCTGCTAATGCAGGGGACACGGGTTTGAGCCCTGGTCTGGGAGGATCCCACACGCCGCGGAGCAACTAGGCCCGTGAGCTACAACTACTGAGCCTGCGCGTCTGGAGCCTGTGCTCCGCAACAAGAGAGGCCGCGATAGTGAGAGGCCCGCACACCGCAATGAAGAGTGGCCCCCGCTTGCCACAACTAGAGAAAGCCCTCGCACAGAAACGAAGATGCAACACAGCAAAAATAAATAAATTAACTAATAAACTCCTACCCCCAACATCTTCTTAAAAAAAAAAAACAAAAACAACAAAAAAAAAAACCAATGCATCCCCTCCTCTGGCCGCCAAACTTACATTTGTGCCATGTTTTCTAATTTGTTCAAAGTGCTTTTCCATATTTGATTTCATTTGTTCCTTACTCTGGCCTGTGAGGTGAGTAGGTCAGATGTTGTCAGTACCTGGGAGGGGTTAAATCTGACAGAGCTGGTATCAGAACCCCATACCTCGTTGCTATGGAGCATGAGTGAACTGAGCCAGGTTAAACCTTGGATGAATGGGTGAAAAGCAATCTGTGAGGAAATGATGTGCAGGTGTTGGAGGGAGCTGTTTTGCAAGGAGACAAAGGTCACAGTGCCGTCTTGTTGTTGGGTGTCTGAAAGAGCCGGGTGGCAGTGTATCTGTTGTGCTGATGAGCAAACCGGAGCCCCACAGTAAGCAGAGGAGGACTTTGGAATTCAGTTGACATAGAGAGGTGGATTTAGGTTCAAAAGTTTTATCCTTTGCACGTTGTTTTAAATGACAGCAGTGACCCCGGTGACCTGGGTGGCCCTGGGTCACCCAGCTAGGGAGGGGCAGCGCCCTGAGGATTGAGACTCAATTCAGAACCCTTAACTCCAACTTCTTGGGCTTGAAATCAGCTCATTCAGTCCCCTGCCCTGTCTTTCTTACAGGGGTGTTGAAAAGAATAAGAGTGGAAAGGACAAATCACCACATGATGGCATTAAAAGAAGTAGTGCCCAGCGTTCACCTTTTCCAAATAACTAATTGGCCTCCATGTGTGAGCTACAGAGGGCAAATATTTTGGCTACACTCACTCACTGCATTTCCCCAAGCCAGTTTCCTTCCCTGTAAAACGAAGGCATCATCTCCTGCCTGGTGGGTTGTGAGAATGAAATATGCAGCATATGTGAAATAAGCATAGTGCAAACGATGAAGCAGTACTGTTATCTGTGGAATGCTTTGAGTCCTAGTTTCCCGGAGTCCACCAAACCCAGCTCACTCTAGGACCCTGAAACGCCTTGTTCTGGTGGGAGTAGAGAAGGTGGTTCTCTTTTTGTTTTCTCTAGCCGCCAGGCAGGCAGACTGAACTGGGGAGGAAAATGGAGGAAGATGGGTTGGCTCACCGCCTCTGTCTTATCCCCGAGCTGAGGGGGAAATGGCAGGGCGGAAGCGGGCTGGTATAACCTTTTCTTCGGTGAGTCAGCTAAAAAGGAATTTCTAGAGCTCCAATAACGTATAAGTGGTGGTTTGGGTTTGGATTTTTCAAGCTGCTCCCTCTTTTTAAGCTGCTTTAAGATGCAGAACTAAAAGCACACGCAATTGGGAAGCACATGGAAAATGACGGAAGCACAGCTTGTTACTAACGTGGACTTGAAGAACTCACTCAGCTTCTCCGGGCCTGTTTTCTCATCTGTAAAATGGGGACAATGCTACCTATTTTGCAGGGTCATTGTGAGTATTAATAGCATGTGAAAGTGCCGGGTCTGGTGCCTGGCACAGAACAGAGTTTCCAACACCTACCTGTCCATTTCCTTTCCCTTCCTGGTGGACAGACCATAGTCACTGAGCTCAGACGAAAACACTTATTCTTCAGCCTATTATAATGGCTGCCATTATTCATTTAATTCTCACAACAACCCCATGAGACAGCTCATCTATAAACATAGAGAAAACAGAGGAGCAGTTCAGAGAAGTTATATTGCCCAAGGTCACACAGCTTTCAACTTTTAAAGCCAGGATTCAAACCCACTTTGTCTAGTTTGCCTCTTAGATATCAGAATGTGAGGGGGGCTTCATCAGGCTGGATCTTCTGGAAGGACCATCTTTAAATAGACTCAGACCAAGGGGATAACCCCAGCCTGGCCCATTTGGGGAATGAACTCAGGGTGGAGTTTCAAGGGCATGAAATAGGCCATTGCTAGAGGCAGCCTGGCAATAACTGGAAGAGAACTACAAATGAATGTTTGCTTCCCAAATCTGTGGGGAAGTTAATCTGTGCTCTACCAGTTTCAGGAGCTTATGTTGTGAGGGTGACATGAATCCTTTATTAAGCAGTATATATTTAGCAATAAATATATTATTGGTAGTCTTCTGTCATCTCCCACTAAACATAACGTCCTACTCATTGTCTGACAGCCCTCCATTTACCACCCTACAAAGGAGAGGGATCTGAGTCTCCTTTTCAAACCCCTGTCCTAAGCTAGACTGCAGAAGCTACAATAGGAAGGCTGAGTCATCTTCTTAAAGGAAAATGAAGTGTACCAAAGCCACATAGAACAAAAGTATGTTTTCTATACAGATCATTTGTTTTCACACATGGCTGCTTTTCTAGGGTATCAACCCGGGAGCTGAGGACGTGCCTTCTCTTTACCGCAGAAAGTAGGTACCTTTCCTTGTAATCTGTGCTGTCCCCGCTCCTCCACTCCCAGTTACTGGCATGACTGCAGGTACCTTATTAACTAGCAAAATGACTGCCATGGCACACTGACCGCTTGGGACTGTGCCAGGTATGGCACAGCACAAGCAAAGAGGGCCAAAATGGTCTTCCAGCAGCCCACTTAAGAGCTAGGCTACGGCCTGAGCTGCTCTTACCCTCGGGGTTCTAGATAGTTCCAGAGTAAAGGCCCTGGCCTCAGATGTTCACACAAGGATGGCTCTCATAGTGCCTTATCGGTTTCCTCATTTCTCATGGCTGAAGCAAGGAAGATTGGGTAGATAGGATTGTTATGTTCTGTTCATTTACAGCTGTAATTCCTGAAAATAGAGCTGTGTGGCAGGGCAAGTCCTGGCTTTTGTGCTTGTCCCTTGTAAAGCAAGTGTTGGGTTAGTTCACAGCACTGGGGTAGAAAGGAGAAAGCAAGCTCCAGCCAGTCTGGACAGCTCTGATGCTGGGTAACTCACTGCCCACATCAAAGGGAGATGACTAGGATCTCTCCATAAGCCCAGGGACCCACAGCTGACACTCATATTTCTGCACAGGCTCACATGATAGAGGGGACTTTTATTTTTCAAAGAGAATTCACACACCCATTGATTATACAGAAACATTTCTCAGTACTCTTTTCTTTCCACTTAAGAAAAGTGGAATATACAATGATGAGGATTATAATTCCAAGACAAGATTGCTGGCTCATCATCTAGGGTACAAATACACACTTGGGCTTCCCTGGTGGCGCAGTGGTTGAGAGTCCGCCTGCCGATGCAGGAGACGCGGGTTCGTGCCCCGGTCCGGGAAGATCCCACATGCCGCGGAGCGGCTGGGCCCGTGAGCCATGGCCGCTGAGCCTGTGCGTCCGAGGCCTGTGCTCCGCAACGTGAGAGGCCACAGCAGTGAGAGGCCCGCGTATCGCAAAACCCCCCCCAACCCCCCCAAATACACACTTGTTTGACATTTTAATGAACGCAAAGCAAGATTAAGCATCTCTGCCTTTGTTGTACACGGCTGAAGCAGGAGCCCAGGGAGGGGAAGACTGCACAGCTTTCCTTGGTGGGGAAGACAGAAGCCCCTGTAGTTCTGTCTTCTTGTGGGGAGACTAACCCATGTTCTGTCGGTTGCCATAGCCCCTAGGATGGGTGTCCTTCCAGTCATCCCACTCCCGAGCTCTGTGGACTGCCTGTTCATCATCCTCTTCCTCCTGTTCCTGATCTTGTCGCTGAGCTGCTGTTGTGAACTCTGCCCAAGTGGAAAAATGAGAAAGCAGGGGTGAGGGAAAGAGCGACTGTCACGGGCCCCAGCTCCACTCTGAATACGACCACATAACAAGAGAACAAGGAAAATATACCTAGCTGCCTACCATGGGGCCAGCAGAACTGGGGAGAGTACTTACTATTACTTAACAGGCGACATGTTAAATAATAGTAAGACAGGATCCTCTGAGTGGTTTTCACGAGAAGGCAAAAACATAAAAGTTGCCCCTCAAAATGAATTCTATTTTGGGAAAGAATTCTTGCTAAAATGGCTAACCCCTCACAACAGAAAACAAAAACACCAACTGACCAACAGAACCCCAGCAAACCAAAAACACTGAAGTGTTTCCATAGTATAGTGGTTATCACACTCGCCTGACAAAAACACTAAAGTAAAAAAATTTTTATGATTTTATGATTTGTGATTTGCCGGGGAGGTGGGACTATAGGTGACTTCTCCTCCTTCATCCATTTCCTTTATTACAGTTCTGCAATGCTGTGTGTGTATAAAATTGGAAATCACGGGGCAGTTGAACCTACCAGAAAAAGAATGTGTGTTATTTTGCACGTTTGGAACAGGGTCTGAGGTCCAAATGGCACTTGTCGTGCAGTGTACCAAATACTAGGTCTCTTTTGCACTATTTTTTTCTTTCCTTTGTGAGGTAAAGGAACGTTTCCTAGCTACCGTGAATTTACCCAGGAGAAACTCTCATTACCATGATAAAGAATGAAATATGTGGGGAATCTGATCTCTCCTTACAGCTTAGGAGTCTTGTGTTCTGTTTTTTTAAACCCTTTTATTGTAAAATAAAAGATACTGGAAATCACATAAAAATATATATAACTTAAAATTTGATAAGGAGGCTATACCTTTATAGCCTTCACTCGGGTCAAGATATAGATTTTCTGGGCTTCCCTGGTGGCGCAGTGATTGAGAGTCCGCCTGCCGACGCAGGGGACGCGGGTTCGTGCCCCGGTCCGGGAAGATCCCACGTGCCGCAGAGCGGCTGG
>NC_041234.1:47807850-47812041 GCF_002837175.3 Physeter macrocephalus | reverse complement strand
CCGCCTGCCGATGCAGGGGAACCGGGTTCGCGTCCCGGTCTGGGAAGATCCCACATGCCGCGGAGCGGCTGGGCCCGCGCGCCACGGCCGCTGAGCCTGCGCGTCCGGAGCCTGTGCTCCGCAACGGGAGAGGCCACAACAGTGAGAGGCCCGCGTACCACCAAAAAAAAAAAAAAAAAAAAAAAAAAAAAAAAGATATAGATTTTCTGTACCCATCCCCAAAGCTTCTCCATGAGCATCTACCAAATGACACCTTGTGCTCACTGGCAGTTAATTCCCATTCCTTCCCTCCCTGGATATCACCAATCTACCTTCTATCTCTATAGATTTGCCTATCCTGAACATTTCACATAAATGGAATCAAGTAACATGTGGTCTTTTGTGTCTGACTTCTTTCACTTAGCATAATGCTTTTGAGGTTAGTCTTACCCATTTTCAAATATTTTGATATATTTTTAATCTAAAGGTTTCTTCTTCCATCCTCTTCTTTCCTTACAAGTTCTCTATTGAAGAGGCTGGGGCATTTGACCTGTAGTTTCCCCAAATCTGGATTTTGCTGACCACATAGTCGTGATGGAGTCCAACATGTTCTTCTGTATTTCTGCAGATTGGCAAGTGGACACAGAGCTTGATATGACTCAGGGTTGATCCCTTCTCATGAATACAGGTGGTGCTGTCCTCCCCCAGCAGGTGGCACATAGTATCTGTGTCTCATACGTTGTGATGTTAGCAGCTGTTGATGCTCAATGCCTAGATTCGTTCATTTTCTCAGGGTTTCAAAATGGTGATACTCTTTAACATTTCTGTTTTTTATTAAGTAGAATGCTTTTATAGAGAGGCTTTCCCTCATCTACTACTATTTAGTCACCCAGGAAAAGAAAACAAGATTAATGCTTGATTCTTCTGCTTTAATTTACCATTTCTCAAGGTAATAAATTGGTTCCTTATCATCCTCTGAAATTGAACAATTTTTGTTTTAACTATAGTTATGAACTCATGGATTTAAACATATTTGATGGGTTTCAATGAACTGCAATGATTTCTAAAAAATATTCAAATAAGCTTTCTAATTTTAGTTTTAATTTACAGAAAAATTGAGAAGATAGTACAGAGTTCTTATACATCCGTACCCAATTTCCCTTATTGTTAACATCTTACATTACTATGGTTTGTGTGTCATAACTAATGAACCAATACTGATACATACAGAACTAACAACTAAAGTTCATACTTTATTCAGATTTCCTTAGGTTTTACATAATGTCCACTTTTTTTGGTTCCAGGATCCCATCAAATATTCCATATTACATTAGTCCTCTGTCTCCTTTGTCTCTTCTTGGCTGTGAGGATTTCTCACTTTCCTTGTTTTTGATGACCTGGACAGTTTTAAGGGGTACTCATCAGGTATTTTGCAGAATGTCCCTCAACCTGGGGTTGCCCCATATTTTTCTCATAATTAGACTAGGGTTATGACTTTTGGAAGAGAATAACACAGTGAAGTTTCCTCCTTATCACATCAAACCAAGGCTACACACCACCAACATGACTTATCACTGCTGATGTTAACTGGGATCACTTACGGTAGTGTTTGTAGGGTTCCCAACTGCTCCCCCCTCCTTCTATACTATAGTCTTTGGAAGCAAGTAACTAAACATAGCCTACATTTAAGGGGTGAGGAGTTATGCTGCACCTCCTTGAGACAGGTGTATATACACAAATTATTTAGAATTTTTCTGTAGGGGAGATTTGTCTCTTTGTCCCCATCTATTTATGTAATCATTTATTTCTATCACTACAGACTCACGGACACATTTTATTCCTTGTGTTATAATCCAATACTGTTATTTTCCTGCTCACATTCTTCCAGTTTTGGCCAGTAACAGTTCTTTCAGAAGGCCCTGTGTCACATTAATATACCTCAATAGTTTTTTGTTTGCTGTTGTTGTTTTTTGAGTGCTTCTTTATTTTCTAGTACTACAAGATATTTCAGGTTCATCTTATATATTCCCTGTCCAGCCCTAGAACTACCCATTTCTCTAAGAAGCCCTTTAATTGGAGAATAGTATTAGAAACCAAGATTTGGGAACTAGATGTGCTCGTTGCTACTGGCAATTATCCTTTTTCAAGCCAAACTGTCTTTGGCCAGTGGAAACGTCTTCAAAGTGGCTTCTGAGTTCTTTTGATATGACCATGGTAGTCTTTGAAAGCTTCTTTCCTATTCTTTACGACAAGATGTTCCAAGCTCATCTTATTTATTTCCTGCTGCAAACTTGGAATTAGCTATTTCTCTAAGACATCCTGGTTTCTTTTAATGGGAATGGTATTTCAAGAACAGAACCTGGGTTAGTAGGTGTGTTCACTGCTTCTGGGCTGGTCATTGTTTCTAAGCCTTTTCAGTGGATAAAGCAAAAGTGTGTGTGTGTGTGTGTGTGTGTGTGTGTGTGTGTACTTTTCAATAAAATTTCTCATGAGTTCATATTCAGGACTACAGGGGTGTTTTGTTTCTAACTCAAATTCTTTTGAATTACATCTGTATTCTTCCACACTAAAAGTCTCAGCTCTCAAAGACAGAGGATGATGGAATTTGAATATCTCACAATTACTCAGTTAATATTATCTCACATTACACAGTCCTGGAATACACTAATACTATTACCAATATAATTGCTGAGAACAGTTCTTTTTTTGCATATTCTTTCCCCATTTCTCCATTAAAAGTTACACTATATCTACATTACCAGAGCACTGGGCATATAGGCATTAATACTTTCTCTCTTTCAAATCTCATTTAGTCTTAGTTCTACAAGTAACTATATATTTAATGCTGACTGATAGTCCTTATATCAATGTCTCTCTCATCACTTTGGTTGTCTTAAGCTCATTCTCTAGCAAATTTCTCAGGAAGGGATCATGGGACCAATATTTCCTGAGTTCCTGAATGTTGATAAATACCCGTACCCTTTATACCTAAAAGTCAGTTTTACCAGATATAATGTCCTTGGCTCACATTTTTTCCCCTTGAGTATCTTAAATGTTACTCCATTTTCTGCTGGCATAAAGTGTTGGTGTCAAAAAGTTTGAAGATGATCTAATTTTCCTTCCTTTACAACCCACCTGCTGTTTTTGCTGAAGTGTCCAAGGCATTTCTTTTTTTAGAAAAAAGTCTAGTAATTTTATTAGAATGTGTCTTGCTGCTGGTCATTCTGGGTCAAAATTCTTAGGTACACGGTGTGCTTCTGAAAAGCAAATCTAAAGTTTCCTCAATATTAGTTTTTTAAAAAATATCTTTATTGGAGTATAACTGCTTTACAATGTTGTATTAGTTTCTGCTGTACAACAAAGTGAATCAGCTATACGTATACATATATCCCCATATCCCCTCCCTCTTGCATCTTCCTCCCACCCTCCCTATCCCACCCCTCTAGGTGGTCACAAAGCACTGAGCTGATCTCCCTGTGCTATGCGGCTGCTTCCCACTAGCCATCCATTTCACATTTGGTAGTGTATATATGTCCATGCCACTCTCTCACTTTGTCCCAGCTTACCCTTCACCCTCCCCATGTCCTCAAGTCCATTCTCTACATCTGTGTCTTTATTCCTGCCCTGCCACTAGGTTCATCAGTACCGTTTTCTTAGGTTCCATATATGTGCATTAGCATATGGCATTTGTTTTTCTCTTTCTGACTTACTTCACTCTGTATGACAGTCTCTAGGTCCATCCAATATTAGTTTTAAGCATTTTTTTTCTATTTCCTTGCTTCGGTATTCTTCTTCAGATAATCTTATTATCCATATGTCAGGTCTTCTTTGCTACCTTTCATATTTGTCACTTTTCTAGAAATCTGTTCATCTTTGTCTCTTTTTGATTTAAAACATTTTCCTTTTTACTTTAGAAAGGAATTTTCTGTTATATTCACTCATTCTTGTTTTCTTCTAGTTTAGCCTTCATTTCTTTTCTTTTACTCAAATTGAAGTCTAATTGATTTACAATATTAGTTTCAGGTGTACATGTTGATTTAATATTTTATATATTATATTCCATTTAGATTTATTATAAAATATTGGGAAGATGGTGGAAGAGTAAGAAGTGGAGATCACCTTCCTCCCCACAAATACATCAGAAATACATCTACATGTGGAACAGCTCCTACAGAACACCTAGTGAATCCTGGGAGAGGCCCTCAGACCTCC
>NC_041234.1:47805561-47807663 GCF_002837175.3 Physeter macrocephalus | reverse complement strand
ACCTAGTGAATGCTGGCAGAAGACCTCAGACCTCCCAAAAGGCAAGAAACTCCTCACGTACCTGGGTAGGGCAAAAGAAGAAAGAAAAAACAGAGAAAAAAGAATAGGGACGGGACCTGCACCAGTGGGAGGGAGCTGTGAAGGAAGAAAGGTTTCCACACACTAGAAAGACCCTTCACTGGCGGAGACGGGGGTGGAGGGGGGGAAGCTTTGGAGCCACGGAGGAGAGCGCAGCAACAGGGGTGCAGAGGGCAAAGCAGAGAGATTCCCGCACAGGGGATCGGTGCCGAACAGCACTCATCAGCACGAGAGGCTTGTCTGCTCACCCGCCGGGGTGGGCGGGGGCTGGGAGCTGAGGCTCGGGCTTCGGAAGTCAGACCCCAGGGAGAGGACTGGGGTTGGCTGCATGAACACAGCCTGAAGGGGCTAGTGCACCACAGCTAGCCGGGAGGGAGTCCGGGAAAAAGTCTGGAACTGCCGAAGAGGCAAGAGACCTTTTCTTGCCTCTTTGTTTTACAGTGCGCGAGGAGAGGGGATTAAGAGCGCTACTTCCCTCCCCCAGGCCTGAGTGAGCCAGAGACCCCGAATCAGCTGCTCCTTTAACCCAGTCCTGTCTGGGCAGGAACAGACGCCCTCAGGTGACCTACACGCAGAGGCGGGGTCAAATCCAACGCTGAACCCCAGGAGCTGTGCGAACAAAGAAGAGAAAGGGAAATCTCTCCCAGCAGCCTCAGGAGCAGCGGATTAAATCTCCACAATCAACTTGGCATGTACCCTGCATCTATGGAACACCTGAAGAGACAACGAATCATCCCAAAATTGAGGCGGTGGACTTTGGGAGCAATGATATATATATATTTTTTCCCTTTTTCTCTTTTTGTGAGTGTGTATGTGTATGCTTCTGTGTGTGATTTTGTCTGTAGAGCTTTGCTTTTACCATTTGTCCTAGGGTTCTGTCTGTCCGTTTTGGGGTTTTTTTTTAGTATAGCTTTTAGCGCTTGTTATCATTGGTGGATTTGTTTTTTGATTTGGTTGCTCTCTTCTTTCTTTCTTTCTTTTTTTTTACTACTTTTTAAATTTGAAAAAATTTTAATAATTATTTTTTATTTTAATAAACTTATTTTATTTTATTTTTTCTTTCTTTCTCCTATTTATTCTAAGCCATGTGGATGACAGGGTCTTGGTGCTCCAGCCAGGCATCAGGCCTGTGCCTCTGAGGTGGGAAAGCCGAGTTCAGGACACTGGTCCACCAGAGACCTCCCAGCTCCACATAATATCAAATGGCGAAAATCTCCCAGAGATCTCTATCTCAACGCCAAGACCCAGCTCCACTCAACGACCAGCAAGCTACAGTGCTGGACACCCTATGCCAAACAACTAGCAAGACAGGAACACAACCCTACCCATTAGCAGAGAGGCTGCCTAAAATCAAAATAAGGTCATAGGCACCCCAAAACACACCACCTGACGTGGTCTTGCCCACCAGAAAAAACAAGATCCAGCCTCATCCACCAGAACACAGGCACTAGTCCCCTCCACCAGGAAGCCTACATAACCCACTGAACCAACATTACCCACTGGGAGCAAACACCAAAAACAACGGGAACTAAGAACCTGCAGCCTGCGAAAAGGAGACCCAAAACACAGTAAGTTAAGCAAAATGAGAAGACAGAGAAACACACAGCAGATGAAGGAGCAAGGTAAAAACACATCAGACCAAACAAATGAAGAGGAAATAGGCAGTCTACCTGAAAAAGAATTCAGAGTAATGATAGTAAAGATGATCCATAATCTTGGAACTAGAATGGAGAATATACAGGAAACATTTAACAAAGACTTAGAAGAACTAAAGAGCAAACAAACAATGATGAGCAACACAATGCATTAAATTTAAAATTCTCTAGAAGGAATCAATGGCAGAATAACTGAGACAGAAGAACGGATAAGTGACCTGGAATATAAAGTAGTGGAAATAACTACTGCAGAGCAGAATAAAGTAAAAAGAATGAAAAGAATTGAGGACAGGCTCAGAGACCTCTGGGACAACATTGAACACACCAACAAAGGAAATATAGGGGTCCCAGAAGAAGAGAAAAAGAAAG
>NC_041234.1:47801936-47804877 GCF_002837175.3 Physeter macrocephalus | reverse complement strand
AAGCTAAGAGAATTCAGCACCACCAAACCAGATTTACAACAAATGCTAAAGGAACTTCTCTAGGCAGGAAACACAAGAGAAGGAAAGGGCCTACAATAACAAACCCAAAACAATTAAGAAAATGGTAATAGGAACATACATATCAATAATTACCTTAAATGTAAATGAATTAAATGCTCCAATGAAAAGACATAGACTGGCTGAATGGATACAACACCAAGACCCATATATATGCTGTCTACAAGAGACCCCCTTCAGACCTAGGGACACATACAGACTGAAAGTGAAGGGATGGAAAAAAATATTCCATACAAATGGAAATCCAAAGAAAGCTGGTGTAGCAATTCTCATATCAGACAAAATAGACTTTAAAACAAAGTTTATTACAAGAGACAAAGAAGGACAGTACATAATGATCAAGGGATCAATCCAAGAAGAAGATATAACAATTGTAAATATTTATGCACCCAACATAGGAGAACCTCAATACATAAGGCAAATGCTAACAGCCATAAAAGGGGAAATAGACAGTAACACAATCATAGTACGGGACTTTAACACCCCACTTTCACCAATGGACAGATCATCCAAAATGAAAATAAATAAGGAAACACAAGCTTTAAATGCTACATTAAACAAGATGGATTTAATTGATATTTATAGGACATTCCGTCCAAAAACAACAGAATACACTTTCTTCTCAAGTGCTCATGGAACATTCTCCAGGACAGATCATATCTTGGGTCACAAATCAAACCCTGGTAAATTTAAGAAAATGGAAATCGTAACAAGTATGGTTTCCGACCACAACGTTATGAAACTAGATATCAATTACAGGAAAAAAAACTGTAAAATATACAAACATGTGGAGCCTAAACAATACACTACTTAATAAAACAAAATTTGATAAACCATTGGCCAGACTCATCAAGAAAAAAAGGGAGAAGACTCAAATCAATAGAATTAGAAATGAAAAAGGAGAAAAAACTGACACTGCAGGAATACAAAGGATCATGAGAGATTACTACAAGCAACTATATGCCAATAAAATGGACAACCTGGAAGAAATGGACAAATTCTTAGAAAAGCACAACCTATCGAGACTGAACCAGGAAGAAACAGAAAATATAAACAGACCAATCACAAGCACTGACATTGAGACTGTGATTAAAAACCTTCAAACAAACAAAAGCCCAGGACCAGATGGCTTCACAGGTGAATTCCATCACACATTTAGAGAAGAGCTAACACCTGTCCTTCTCAAACTCTTGCAAACTATAGCAGAGGGAGGAACACCCCCAAACTCATTCTACGAGGCCACATTCATGCTGATACCAAAAGCAGACAAAGATGTTACAAAGAAAGAAAACTACAGGCCAATATCACTGATGAACCTAGATACAAAAATCCTCAACATAATACCAGCAAACAGAATCCAACAGCACATTAAAAGGATCGTACACCATGATCAAGTGGGGTTTGTCCCAGGAATGCAAGGATTCTTCAATGGAGACAAAAGACCTGTATGCAGAAATTTATAAGACACTGATAAAAGAAATTAAACATGATACAAATAGATGGAGTGATATACCATGTTCTTGGATTGAAAGAATCAACATTGTGAAAATGACTCTACTACCCAAAGCAATCTACAGATTCAATGAAATCCCTATCAAACTACAACTGGCATTTTTCACAGAACTAGAACAAAAAATTTCACAATTTGTATGGAAACACAAAAGACCCCGAATAGCCAAAGCAATCTTGAGAAAGAAAAACAGAGCTGGAGGAATCAGGCTCCCTGACCTCAGATTAGACTACAAAGCTACAGTAATCAAGAGAGTATGGTACTGGCACAAACACAGAAATACGGATCAATGGAACAGGATAGAAAGCCCAGAGATAAACCCATGCACATAGGTCACCTTATTTTTGTAAAACCAAAAATAAACAAATGGGACCTAATGAAACTTAAAAGCTTTTGCACAGCAAAGTAAACCATAAACAAGACGAAAAGACAACCCTCAGAATGGGAGAAAATATTTGCAAATGAAGCAAATGACAAAGGATTAATCTCCACAATTTACAAGCAGCTCAATATCAAAAAAACAAACAACC
The DNA here is from genome assembly GCF_002837175.3 of Physeter macrocephalus. Classification (NCBI taxonomy): domain Eukaryota; kingdom Metazoa; phylum Chordata; class Mammalia; order Artiodactyla; family Physeteridae; genus Physeter; species Physeter macrocephalus. The sequence goes on along the minus strand of NC_041234.1, from coordinate 47,802,759 downwards.
TGGGCTTCCCTGGTGACGCAGTGGTTGAGAATCTGCCTGCCAATGCAGGGGACATGGGTTCGATCCCTGGTCTGGGAAGATCCCTCATGCCGCGGAGCAACTAGGCCCGTGAGGCACAACTACTGAGCCTGCGCGTCTGGAGCTTGTGCTCCACAACAAGAGAGGCCACAACAGTGAGAGGCCCGCACACCACGATGAAGAGTGGCCCCCGCTCGCCGCAACTAGAGAAAGCCCTTGCACAGAAACGAGGACCCAACACAGCCATAAATAAATAAATTAATTAAAATTTTCTATCACAACTTTACATATTAAAAACAAACAAAAAACCAAACAACCCAATCCAAAAATGGGCAGAAGATGTAAATAGACATTTCTCCAAAGAAGATATACAGTTTGCCAACAAACACATGAAAGAATGCTCAACATCATTAATCATTAGAGAAATGCAAATCAAAACTACAATGAGACATTACCTCACAGCAGTCAGAATGGCCATCATCAAAAAATCTACAAACAATAAATGCTGGAGAGGGTGTGGAGAAAAGTGAACACTCTTGCACTGTTGGTGGGAATGTAAATTGATACAGCCACCATGGAGAACAGTATGGAGGTTCCTTAAAAAACTAAAAATAGAACTACCATATGACCCAGCAATCCCACTACTGGGCATATACCCTGAGAAAACCATAATTCAAAGAGAGTCATGTACCACAATTGTTCACTGCAGCACTATTACAATAGCCAGGATGTGGAAGCAACCTAAATGTCCACTGACAGATGAATGGATAAAGAAGATGTGGCACATATATACAATGGGATTACT
>NC_041234.1:47723064-47801554 GCF_002837175.3 Physeter macrocephalus | reverse complement strand
GTAGAGAGGTGGATGGAACTAGAGTGTGTCATACAGAGTGAAGTAAGTCAGAAAGAGAAAAACAAATACCATATGCTAACATATATATGGAATCTTAAAAAAAAAAGTCATGAAGAACCTAGGGGCAGGATGGGGCAGAAACAAACACACCATTGTAAAGCAATTATACTCCAATAAAGATGTTAAAAATAAAATTGGCTATATTCCCTGTGCTGTACAATGTATCTTTGTAGCTTATTCATCTTATACATAGTAGCTGGTACCTCTTAATCCCCTACCATCTTGCCCTTCCCTCGCTTTTCTTTCCACTAGTTTGTTCTCTATATCTGTGAGTCTGGTTCTGTTGTGTTATATGTTTTATTAGATTATTTTTTAGATTCCACATATAAATGATATCATAAGTATTTGTCTTTCTCTGGCTTATTTCACTAAGCATTAATACCCTCTAGAGGCCATTCATGTTGCTGAAAATGGCAGAGTTTCACTCTTTTTAGGGCTAATACTCCACTGTGTATATATATATATATATATATATATATATATATATATATATACACCACATCTTCTATATCTGTTCATCTACTGATGGACACCTTTGGTTGCTTCCATATACTGGCTAATGTAAACAATGATGCTATGAACATTGGGGTGCATGTATCTTTTTGAATTAGTGTTTCCATTTTCTTTGGATAAATACCCAGGGGTAGAATTGCTGGATCATATGGTAGTTCTATTTTAATTTTTTGACAAACTGCCACACTGCCTTCCATAGTAGCTATACCAATTTATATTCCCACCAACAGTGTACTAGGGTTCCCATTTCTATACATCCTCGCCAACATTTGTTATTTGTAGACTTCTTGATGATAGCCATTCTGACAGGTGTGAGGTGATATCTCATTATGGTTTTGATTTGCATTTCTCTGATGATTAGCAATGTTGAGCCTCTTTTCATGCTCCTGTTGGACACCTATATATCTTCTTTGGAAAGATGTCTACTCAGGTCATCTGCCCATTTTTAAGTTTTTTTTTTTTTTTTTTTTTTTTTTGTGGTACGTGGGCCTCTCACTGCTGTGGCCTCTCCCGTTGCGGAGTACAGGCTCCAGACGCACAGGCTCAGCGGCCATGGCTCACGGACCCAGCCGCTCCGCAGCACGTGGGATCCTCCCGCACCGGGGCACGAACCTGTGTCCCCTGCATCGGCAGGCAGACTCTCAACCACTGCGCCACCAGGGAAGCCCAAGTTTTTTTTTAATATTGAGTTATATGAGCTATCTATATATTTTGGATATTAACCCCTTATTGGGCATATCATTTGCAAAATATTTTCTTCCATTCTGTAGGTTGTCTTTTCATTTTGTTGTTGGTTTCCTTTGCTGTGTAAATGTTTTTTAAGTTTAATTAGGCCCCATTTGTTTATTTTTGCTTTTGTTTCCTTTGTCTGAGACAGATCTATAAAATTATTGCTATGATTTATGTCAAAGAGTGTTCTGCCTTAGCGTTCTTCTGTATTTTTTTAATTTTTATTTTTTGACCACACCACATGGCATGTGGGATCTTAATTCCCCAACCAGGGATCGAACCTGTGCTCCCTGCAGTGAAAGCATGGAGTCTTAACCACTGGACCGCCAGGGAAGTCCCAGCCTTCCTTTTTTAAAAAATTTACTTGGCTGCATTGGATCTTAGTTGTGGCACACAGGCTCTTTGTTGCAGCACGTGGGCTCTCTAGTTGTGGCTCGTGGGCTCTAGAGTGCATGGGCTTAGTTGCCCCATGGCATGTGGGATCTCAGTCCCCCGACCAGGGATCGAACTCACATCCCCTGCATTGGAAGGCGGATTCTTAACCACTTACCACCAGGGAAGCCCCTCAGCCTTCATTTCTTTTTTTTTTTCTTTGGTATGCGGGCCTCTCACTGTTGTGGCCTCTCCCGTTGCAGAGCGCAGGCTCTGGACGCACAGGCTCAGCGGCCATGGCTCGTGGGCCCAGCCGCTCCGCGGCATGTGGGACCTTCCCAGACCGGGGCACAAACCCGTGTCCCCTGCATCGGCAGGCAGATTCTCAACCACTGCGCCACCAGGGAAGCCCTAGCCTTCATTTCTGAAGTGATTCTTTCCTCTTACTTCCCCCAAGTTGTCACTACATTTCTGAGTTTTTCTAATCCTGCTTTGTATTGTTCTTCCATGTCTTACTTAATTTTCTTAATGTCTTCCAACTCATTTTTAAACAGTATATTTTAAATTTGTTGTTTTTTGAGTGTGCCTTTCTGGAATGCTTTTTCCCCCCTTTTCCTCTTTTTTTTTTAAATTGAAGTATAGTTGATTTACAATACTGTGTTAGTTTCAGGTGTACAGCAAAGTGATTGTTTTATATATATATATATTTTTTCAGATTATATCCTTTATATCACTTACATGTGGAATCTAAAAAATAATACAAATGAATCTATATACAAAACAGAAACTGACTCACAGATATAGAAAACAAATTTATGGTTACCAAAGCAGAGAGGGAGGGAGGGAGGGAGGGAGGGATTAGGAGTATGGGATTAACAGATACAAACTACTATACATAAAATAGATAAGCAACATGGAATGCTTTTGATTCTCTCCTTTTTCTCCTTATAATAATTTTGTGTGGGATCTGACCTTGATTAATTTTCCATTCATTTTTCTCACAGCTTTATTGAGATATTTTTCACATACCATAAAATTCACCCATTTAAAATGTACAATTCAGTGGTTTTTAGTATATTCACAACTGTGCAACCATCATCACAATCTGTTGCTCATTCTTATGTGTACTAAGCTTTCCTGAACTTTTAGAAAGAAGTATGGTTCAGGGTGGCTTTTCTAACTTCACAGAGGCTCCCTTTCTGCTGTTTTTATGTATGTTAAAGGAATACGATGACTTGCTTGATTAGAGTTCTTGGTTCTGGTCCTCTCTCCCATTCTTATCTAGACCTTTTCTTTCCTTATTCTTTATTGTCCCTGTTCAGCTCAATTTGAATTCTATTCTCAGCAATTTCTCCTCAGTGTGGGACCGTGTATGAGTAGGGAGATCTGGTGGCTCATTTTCAAGAGTTCATTAAGGGTTAGCCTGCTCCATCCCTTTCAGACCTTCTGACCACAGGTTCTTTGTATTCATTCAGTTTTTATTGGAGGGCAAAACCCCTCCCATTTCAACTAATGTTCTTAAACTGAACTGCCACACTTATTTTTTTCATTAAAAATGTTTAATTGAAGTATAGTTGACTTACAATATAATATTTGTTTCAGATGTACAACATAGTGATTCTATATTTGTATCAATTATGTGCCATACAAAGTTATTATAATATTATTGACTATATTCCCTGTGTTGTGCATTACATCCCTGTGACTTATTTATTTTATAACTGGTAATTTGTATCTCTTAATCCCCTTCACTTATTTCACCCATCCTCTCAACCACTAGTTTGTTCTCTGTATCTATGAGTCTGTTTCTGGATTTTTTAGGACTCATTTGTCTTATCTTTCTCTGTCTGACTTATTCACTTAGCATAATACCCTCCAGGTCCATCCATGTTGTCACAGATTGCAAGATTTCATTCTTTTTTATAGCTTAGTGGTGTTGGGAAAATTGGATAGCTACAAGTAAAAGAATGAAACTAGACCATTTTCTCACATCATTTGCAAAAATAAACACAAAATGAATTAAAGACTTAAATGTAAGACCTGAAACCATAAAACATCTAGAAGAAAACACAGGCAGTATGCTCTTTGAAACTGGCCTTAGCAATATTTTTTTTGATCTGTCTCCTCAGGCAATGGCAACAAAACCAAAAATAAACAAATGGAACCATATGAAGCTAAAAAACTTTTGCACAGCAAAGGGAACCATCAGCAAAACAAAAAGGCAACTTAACTGAATGGGAGAAGATATTTGCAAATAATATGTCTGTTAAGGGGTTAATATCCAAAATATATAAAGAACTCATACAACTCAGTACAAACAATCTGAATAAGAAATGGGCAGAAGACCTGAATAGACCTTTTTTCCAAAGAAGACACAGAGATGGCCAACAGGCACATGAAAAGGTACTCAACATCACAAATCATAAGGGAAATGTAAATCAAAACCACCTCAAATGCAATGAGATACCACCTCACACTTGTCAGAATGCCACGCTTTTTAGTGAATACCTGTTTGCTGTTTTGGAATTCTCCTGTTTGTCAGGTCTTTCACATGGTCTGTCAACTCCTTCTGCTTTCTCCTACACAGATGTCCATTCCTTGTTGATCTTGTGGCTATGAATGATTTTCCCTTACCTGTTTTTATTTTGAGTTTCATGGAGATACACTGTCACTTAGTTTTGCTGTAAATATTTTCCATGAATTTTTTCTTTTGTCTTTTTACTGAAATGTAACATACATGCAGAAAAATACACAAACACAGTATAGCTCAATCAATTTTCACATCTGAACACATCCATGTAATCGGTACCCAGATTAAGATATAAAACATTATTAACTCTTCAGAAGTCCCCCTCAGGTCCAGTTCCATTCATGATCTCCCACTAAGGGTGAGCACCATACTGGCTTTTAACCAGCATATACAAGTTTCAGCCATGTCTGAACTTTATGCTCTTTTGTGTCTGACTTTTTTTACTCAAATTATGTTTGTAAAATTTAGCTATATTTGTTACTTATAAGTAAAGAACTATAGTCTGTTTAACCTTATTGCTAAATAGTATTTCACTGTGTGAATATGCCAAAATTTATTTATCCATTCTACTATGTATGGGCATTTAAGTAGTGTTCAGTTTGGGGTATTACAAATAATGCTGCTATGAGCATTCTTGTACAAGCCTTTTGAGGAAATATGGTCTCATTCCCCTTAGGTATATACCTGGGAGTGAAACTGCCAGGTCATGAGGGTATACATATGTTTGACTTTTGTGCAACACTACGACCACTAACCCCCCCGAGGTTCTCCATCTTTACTGTTTCCTTTCTTCCATATACTTTAAGCTTATTTTGTTCTTGTTTTCTCCAACTTCTTAAGTTAGTACCTTAGTAACTGATTTTACCTTTCTTTTTTCTAATATAACTACTGAAAGTTATACCTTTCCCTCTCAGCACTGCTTTAGTTGTATCGCACAAGTTTTAATGTATTTCATTATCATTCAGTTAAGAATACTTCTTAATTTTCTTTGTGATTTCTTCTTTGACTGATGGGTTATTTATAAGTATGTTGTTTAATTTTAAAATATTTAGGGACTTCCTATATGTCATTGATTGCTAACTGAATTAGATTGTGGTCAGAGAACATAGTGCAATTTCAATCTTTGAAAGTTTATGGAGGGACTTCCCTGGTGGTCCAGTGGTTAAGAATCCGCCTTCCAATGCAGGCGACAAGAGTTCAATCCCTGGTTGGGGAAATAAGAACCCACCTGCCACGGGGCAACTAAGCCTGTGCGCCACAACTCCTGAGCCTGCGTGCTCTAGAGCCCATGTGCCACGACTAGAGAGAAGCCCGCACGCTGCAATGAAGAGCCCACACGCCGCAACGAAAGATCTCACGTGCCACGACGAAGATCCCACGTGCCACAACTAAGACCCAATGCGGCCAAATTAATTAACTAATTAATTTTTAAAATAAATTAATTTAAAAAAAGAAAGTTTATGGACACTTATTTGGTGGCCCAGAATATGCTCTAAGTTAGTGAACGTACCATGTGCATTTGAAAAAAGGTGTATTTTGCAGCTATTGGAAATAGTTTTCTATAAATGTCAAACAGGTTAAGGTGGCTGCGAGTTTTCTCCAGATCTTTTATGTCCTTACTGATTTTCTGTCCAGAAATTCTTTCAGTTCCTGAAAGAGAAGTATGAAAATCTCTAACTATGGCTGTAGATTTGTCTATTTCTCCATTTAATTCTGTCAATTTTTTCTTCATGTAATTTGAAGGTTGTTATTCGTCACAAACATGTTTATGATTGCTATGTCTTCCAGATAAATTGCCCCTTTTATCAGCACTAAATGTCCTTTTGAAAGTCCAGTAACACCTTTTGTCTTGAAGTCTACTTTATCTGACATTATATAGCTACTGCAGCTTTCTTATGTTTACTGTTAGCATGGTATATTTAAAAAATCATTTTACGTTCCACCAATCTGTACTTTTATATTTAAATGCATCTCTTGATAGGAGATCAAGAGGGTGGTGTAAGAAGATGTGGAGTTCACCTCTCCCCACAAACACATCAAAAATATATCAACGTGTGGAATAATTCTCACCAAAAACTAACTGGAAATTGGCAGAAAGACTCCTGTACAACCAAGGCTGTAAGAAAGATACACAGAAGTCCACAGAGAAGCCTGGGCTCCACTCATGAGTACTGTGTTGGTAGACTGCCCCCAGGTAGGGTAGAGAAACCAGTAGCCTGCTGTTCTAGGCTACTGGTTTCATGCAACAGCCATGCTGTGTTCTCCAGCCAGAGCTGAAAGAATATTCTAGCCCTGCTCACTTCATGCCACAAGCATGGCACTGGATCTAGGGTGGCCAGGACCTGGGAAGAGACTCGACCTTGAGATGGAGAGGTGACCCAGCCCTGGGGTGGAGCCCAGGTGGGGCAGCAGTGGTGAGCATTGCTGGAATTTACTCAAGAGGCACCCCAGAAGCAGCCCAGACTTCTGATGGCAGCAGAGCTGCTGGGTTTCCCACAGCTGCTTTGCTGCGTGTGTACCCCAGCCCAAGCTGAATGTTCTGGCCCTGCTCACTCCATGCCACAGTGTGGCACTACAAAAAAAGGAAATTACAGGCCAGTATATTTGATGAATATAAATGCAAAAATCCTCAACAAAATATTAGCAAACCAAATCTAAAAATATATAAAAAGGATCATATACCACGATCAAGCTGAATTTATTCTAGGGTCACAAGGGTAATTCAATACATGCAAATTAATCAGTGTGATACACCACATTATCAAAAGGAAGGATAAAAATCACATGATTGTTTCAATAGATGCAGAAATACCAATGTGACAAAATTCAACATCCATTAATAATAAAAACTCTGAAAGTGGGTATCAAGGGAACATAACTCAACATAATAAAGGCCATTTAGGACAAACCCACAGCCAATGTCATACTTAATGGTGAAAAGCTGAAAGCCTTCCTGCTAAATTCTGGAACAAGACAAGGATGCCCATTCTCGCCACTTCTATTCAACACAGTATTAGAAGTCCTAGTCACAGCAATCAGACAAGAAAGAAATAAAAGGCATCCAAATCGGAAGGGAAGAGGTAAAACTGTCATTATTTGCAGATGACGTGGTACTGTATCTAGAAAACCCTAAAGTCTCCACCCAAAAACGATTAGAACTAATAAATGAATTCAGCAAGGTTGTAGGATACAAGATCAATATACAGAAATCTGTTGCATTTCTATACACTAACAATAAAATATCAGAAAGAGAAAGTTAAAAAAAATCCTACTTAAAATTGCATCAAAAAGAATAAAATACCTAGGAATAAACTTAACTAAGAAGGTGAAAGACCTATACTCTGAAAACTATAAAACATTTATGAAGGAAACTAAAGATGATACAAAGAAATGGAATGATATCCTGTGCTCTTGGATTAGAAGAATTAATGTTATTAAAATGGCCATGTTGTCCAAAGCAATCTACAGATTTAATGCAATCCCTATCAAAATACACATGATATTTTTCACAGGACTAGAACAAATAACCCTAAAATTCATATGGAACCACAAAAGATCCTGAATTGCCAAAGCAATCTTGAGGAAAAAGAACAAAGCCAGAGGTATAATTCTCCCAGACTTCAGACTATACTACAAAGCTACAGTAATCAAAACAGCATGGTACTGGCATGAAAACAGACACACAGATTAACGGAACAGAATAGAGAGCCCAGAAATAGGCTACAGTCAATTAATCTATGACAAAAGAGGCAAGAATATACAATGAAGAAAAGACAGTCTCTTCAACAAGTGGTGCTGGGAAAATTGGACAGCTACATGTAAAACAATGAGATTAGAACATTCTCTCACACCATATACAAAAATGAACTCAAAATGGATTAGGAGACCTAAATGTAAGACCTGAAACCATAAAACTCCTAGAAGAGAATATAGGCAGAACACTCTGACATAATCATAGCAATATTTTTTTTGGCTCTGTCTCCTAAGGCAAAAGAAGTAAAAGCAAAACTAAACAAATGGGACATAATTAAACTTAAAAGCTTTTACACAGCAAGGGAAAATATTGACAAAATGAAAAGACAACCTACACAGTGGGAGCAGATATTTACAACTGATGTGACCCATAAGGGATTACTAGCCAAAATATTATGAACAGCTCATACAATTCATCATCAAAAAAAACAAACAACCCAATAAATGGGCAGAAGACCTGAAGAGACAGTTTTCCAAAGACATAGAGATGGCTAACAGGCACAAGAAAAGATGCTCAACATCACTAATTATTAGAAAAACGCAAATCAAAACCACAATTAGGTATTACCTCACACCTGTCAGAATGGCTATTATCAAAAAGTCTACAAATAACAAACGTTGGAGAGGATGTGAAGAAAAGGAAACCCTCGTACACTGTTGGTAAGAATGTAAATTGGTGCAGCCACTATGGAAAACAGTACGGAGGTTCCTCAAAAAACTAAAAATAGAACTACCATATGATCCAGCAATTCCACTCCTAGGTATATATCTAGAAAAAATGAAAACACTAATTCGAAAAGATACATGCACCCCAATGTTTATAGCAGCACTATTTACAATAGCCAAGCGATGGAAGCAACCCAAGTGCCCATCAACAGATGAATGGATAAAGACGATGTGGTATATATATATGTATATATGTATACATACATACACACAGAGAATGGACTATTACGCAGCCATAAAAAAGAATGAAATTCTGCAATTTGCAGCAACATGGATGGACCTAGAGGGTATTATGCTTAGTGAAATAAGTCAGACAGAGAAAGACAATACTGGATGATATCACTTATATGTGGAATCTAAAAAGTAATACAAATGAACGGATATGAAAAACAGAAACAGACTCACAGATATGGAAAACAAACTTGTGGCTACCAAAGGGGGCAGAGGAAAGTGGGGAGGGAGAAATTAGGGGTATGGGATTGACAGATACAAACTACTATGTATAATATAGATAATCAACAAGGATATATTGTATAGCACAGGGAATGATACTCATTATCTTGTAATAACTTATAATGGAGCATAATTTACAAAAATACTGAATCATTTTGCTGTACACCTGAAACTAATACTGTAAATCAACTATACTTCAATTAAAAAACAAACAGAATGCACCTCTTGTAGACAGCATGCAGTTGAGTCTGGTAATCAATCTCTGATTTCTAATTTGAAGGTTTACTCCATTTATATTTAACATAATTACTGACATGGCTGGATTGGGATTTACCATTCTGCTATTGGTTTTCTGTTCATCTCATCTGTTTTTTGTTTCTCCATTCTTTCTTGCCTTCCTCTCTTTTAATTTCTCCATTGACTTTATAGCTTTCTCTCTTTGCATTATTTTTAAAAAATAGATATTAGTTTTAGAGCAGTTTTAGGTATACAGTAAAACTGAATGAAAAGTACACAGCGTTCCTATATACCCCCTGCCCCACAGAGACACAGCCTCCCCCAACTATCAACATCAAGCCACAGTGGTACATTTGTTATAATCAATGAACCTACACTGATGCATCATTATCATGCAAAGTCCACAGTTTACATTAGGTTTCACTCTTGGTGTTGTACATTCTATGGATTTGGGCAAATGTATAATGACATATATTCACCATTACAGCATCATACTGAATAGTCTACCTGCTCCAAAAATCCTCTGTGTTTTGCCTATTCATCCCTCCTTTTCCTCTAATGCCTGGCAACCACTGACCCTTTTACTCTCTCCATAGTTTTGCCTTTTCCAGAATGTCATGTAGCTGGAATCATACAGTATGTAGCCTTTTCAGATTAGCTTCTTTCACTTAGTAATATGCATTTAAGGTTCCTCCATGTCTTTTTATGTCTTGATAGCTCATTTGTTTTTAGCAATGAATATTATTCCATTGTCTGTATGTACCACAGTTTATCCATTTGCCTACTGAGGGCATCTTGGTTGCTTCCAAATGTTGGCAATTATGAATAAAGCTGCTATAAACATTTGTGTGCAATTTTTGTGTGGACCTAACTTCAACTCATTTGGGTAAATACCAAGGAGCATGACTGCTTGATAGTATGGTAAGAGAATGTTTAGTTCTGACAAACTGTCTTCCAAAGTGTCTGTACCATTTTACATCCCCACCAACAATGAATGACAGTTCCTGTTGCTTCATTATCCATGCCAGCATTTGGTGTTGTCAGTATTTTGGATTTTGGCCATTCTTATAGGGGTGTAGTGGGATCACTGTTGTTTTAATTTGCAATTCCCTAATGACATATGATGTTGGGCATCTTTTCATATGCTTATTTCCCCTCTGTATAATCTTTGGTGAGGTGTCTAAGGTCTTTTACTCATTTTTAAATTGGGGTGTTTAGGGACTTCCCTGGTGGCACAGTGGTTAAGAATCTGCCTGCCAATGCAGGGGACACGGGTTTGAGCCCTGGTCCAGGAAGATCTAATGTGCCGCAGAGCAACTAAGCCCCTGTGCCACAACTACGAAGCCCGCGTGCCACGACTACTGAAGCCCAAGCGCCTAGAGCCTGTGCTCCGCAACAAGAGAAGCCACCGCAACGAGAAGCCCAAGCACCGCAACAAAGAGTAGCCCTCGCTCAACGCAACTAGAGAAAGCCCGCATGCAGCAACGAAGACCCAACACAACGAAAAATAAAATAAATAAATAAATAAATAAATAAATAAATAAATAAATAAATAAATAAATAAATAAATAAATAAATAAATAAATAAATAAATAAATAAATAAATAAATAAATAAATAAATAAATAAATAAATAAATAAATAAATAAATAAATAAATAAATAAATAAATAAATAAATAAATAAATAAAATTGGAGTGTTTAATTGAGGCATTACTGCACTATCTCTGGGACCCACTGTTTCAAATGGGAAGGTGACAACAATTCATATCACTGTTCTTCTGTGTGTAATATGTACTTTATCTCTGGCTGCTCTCAAGATTCTCTTTTTCTTTTGTTTTCGGCAGTTTGACTATGATGTCCCTATGCTTGGTTTTCACTGTATTTAAAACCTGCTTAGTTAGGGCTTACTGATATTTCTAAATTTGTGTTTCACAGATTTGGGGACTATTTCAGCCATCATTTCTTCAATTTTTTTTAATGGCCCCTTCTCTCTCTTTCTTCTCTCCTACTGGTATTCCAATTGTACATACGGTAGACCTTTTTACATTGTTCCACAGGTCATTGAGGCTCTTCATTTTTAACCAATCTTTTTTTTTTCCAGATTGGCATATTTCAAACTAACCAATCCTTTCTCCTGTCATTGCCAATCTGCTATTAATCTCATCCAATTTAAAAAAATTGAAATATAGTTGACGTACAATATTATGTTAGTTTCAGGTGCATTACAGTGGTTTGACATTTGTATACATTATGAAATGATCACCACCATAAATCTGGTAACCATCTGTCCCTACACATAGTTATCACAATATTACTGACCACATTTCTTATGCTGTATATTACACCCCCGTGGCTTTATTTATTTTATAACTAGAGGTTTATAGCTCTTAATCCCCTTCACCTATTTCCCCTCTCCAACTTCCCTCTCCTGTGGCAACCACCCGTTTTTTTGTCTGTATCTATGAGTCTGGTTTGATTTTTAAACTTCAGATATTGTATTTTTCAGTTCCAGAATTTTTTGTCCATAGTTTCTACTTCTCTGAGATTTCTTACCTTTTCATTCATTACAAGTATATTTTCCCCTATGCCCTTGAGCATAGAAATAAGCTGCTTTAAGGTCCTTATCTGCTAATTTCAACACCTAAGTCATCTTGGGGTTGGTCTTCATTGATTGCTTTTCCTCTTGAGTATAAGTCACATTTCTTTCTTTTTTTTCCCCATACATATAGTAGTTGAGGACTGAATCCCAGACTTTGTGAATGGTTATGTTGTAGAGATTATGAATTCTGTTTTGTTCCTCTAAAAAGTACTGATTTTTCATTTTAGTTAGTTTTCATTTGTCTAGAATGAAAATTCCAAATTCTGTTTCCTCTGCTTTGGGCAGTAGCTGGATTATCCATTCAGTTATTTTAGCTCTATCGAGGGTGCTTGGAGTCGATCCTGTATAGCTTAGTAGTCTGCCAGAGATTTGGGCAGGCTTTATACAATTAGGGCTCCTCCTCTGTGGTTCTCTCCTGGGATATCTTCTCAGTTTTCAGTTGCTACAGTCACCCTGAACTCAGTTCTCTCCTTCCTCATCCGATAAGACTGGTTTCTATCCAAGTTTTACCTACCTCCACATTACAGCAAGTGTAGCCTGCCCATGGGTGAAAAGCTATAAAAAAACAGGAAACCTTTTCAAATGACCACTCTTCTCTTTGCTACAGTAGAAACAGCATTGGAAGTGGGAATTTTAGGGCCTGTATTAACATCCTAGCCTGGCCACTTTCTAGCTATGTTTACTTTGGGTTAGTTCTCAGACACCATTTCCTCATTCTAAAATGGGAGTAAGAATGTTTGCTTCATGGGGTTGTTAAGAGTATTAAGTGAGATAATACATGAGATAAGGAAAATAGGCTCAGAGGGGCTAGATGATGTCCTATCTAAGTGGTAGGAGTAATTGGTTACTCCAGATCTGTCCATGCTTTTTCTGCTATGCCATATTGCTTCCATCTTTCTAATGACTACCAGCTCCACCTTTCCCTCCCAAAGACACCTCCAAGTACCTACCATGATCTAATTACCAAACTGAGCACCAAGAGCACAGTAAGCCAAACTCCTTGCCCTCAAGAAGTTCCAAGTACCGTTCCCTTCTTATATAAGTGTTGACTGCCCTACAGTCTATGTCTGATTTTGGTCACTCTCAGGGCCTTCAGATAGCTGTTTTGTTATATTCTGTTCAGTCTGTAATTGTTATCTATAGGAGGGGTTGGCCTGATACAACCTACTCTGCTGTTACCAGAAGCAGAACTGCTATTTATGGATTTTTGGCTTTGCTATCTAGCTGCTCAGTCTGTTTTTATGCCATGATATTTGGAGAAATTAAAAAACTATGCTGGGCTTCCCTGGTGGTGCAGTGGTTGAGAGTCCGCCTGCTGATGCAGGGGACACGGGTTCGTGCCCCGGTCCGGGAAGATCCCACATGCTGCGGAGCGGCTGGGCCCGTGGGCCATGGCAGCTGAGCCTGCGCGGCCCGTGTACCGCAAAAAAAAAAAAAAAAAAAAAAAAAAAAAAAAAAAAAAAAAAAACTATGCTGTTCCATTGCCCCCATCCTCCCAAAATCATGTGCTATTTATTTTAATAATCAATGAAATAAAATACTGACTAGAATCTTTCTATTACTCAGAATCTTTGTCCAGATTTATTTTGCTTGTAAAGGGCAACAATACTTGGTCTGAATTTAATTGCTCAAGAGTTAGGGACCAGTAGTGTAGTAGTATAACTACTCTCCTCCCACCCCTCCATACCTGATGTTTTCTTGGCTATACCCTGATCAGGTAATGCTCCAAATTTCCGATGCTGTTCATACCAGTCATTCACTGTCATAGATGCCAGACTTGGATAACCAGCTCCAAATACTCTGCAAGAATCACACTGCATTTAGAAAAGTAAACATAAATAGCTCTATTAAAAAGCCTCTTCTCTTTAGTGATAAAGCCTGTGTCTGTTTCATCCTTGCTCCCTTACCCAGCTATCTTCTGAGGATTTGTGCAAACTCCTGTTAGGATATGTAAAAAGAGGCATCCAGGAAGGAGAATTAAAGGCAAGAGCTTTCATGAGAAGATAAATAGCCCAGAATCATCTCCCAGTAAGCAATCCTGGAGGCTAATGCCCCACAAAGGAATGATGATACGATGGAAGGAGTATTTATACTTGGAGGGTATAAAAGATACACAGAGGAAGAAGACTCTTCTGCCGCCCTATGGAAAAGCATCCCCAAATTCAGAATTAAAACCTAGATAGGCAAACATGTCCTTTCGAGAACTGTAGCTGAAGGAAACAGTGGGAAACAATTTTAAGGTCTACAATTCTCCCTTAGATTCTTTTCTTCTTTGTTTTTAATTAGTTAATTAATTAATTTTTGTTGGTTTTCTTTCCAGCCTATTTTTAAGCTTGAGTTTGTGAGGGAAATGTCTGATGAAGACAGACAGAGAAAGTATCAGAGGAGATAACTCTGATGAAAGAACAACCTCCCCAGGTGAAGCCATTACCTTCTGTTACTCATGCACTGTAAATGAACCATAAAAGCAGGGGGCTTGCAAAGGCAACCCACTTTTTAATACTACCTACTTGGCTTTGGCCATGTTCCGAGTGAGAACAAACGGTTTCATTGGAGGCCTGTCCTGACGAGATGAGTGAGAAGTTGATGCCTAAAAAGGAAATTAATTATCAGAAGTGTACTTGTCATTCTGCCCACCCCACTATGCAGGCTCTTATGTCTTTCGGTGCTTGAAAAGCCCTGTTTATCAGTCTCTAAGATATATCTGCAGAATACTAATGGTGGAGGTTGGTTAGCTCTCCTGAGGTGGCCCAAGTATCTTGCTGGAAAGGGAGGAAGAGAAAGCTCTCCCAGGAATCATTTCTGCACAAGTGAAAAATTACTTGACTTTAAAATACTCCCCTCCAAAGAGGAAGATTCCAAAGCCTTCTTCCATGTTCCATCTAAAACCCTTGAGCTCAATTTGAGGCCCCTTTCCTTAGCCTGGCCTTCAGTGCTAAAGTTGAATTATGAAGACCCTTCTGCTAAAACCCTGTCCAATGTAATTTTGCTATTAATTGTCATGAGCTCCCTAGGGTGTTTTAGAAGTGGATGTTCCTAAATGCAAGGGGGGAAGAATGGGTTAGTATCTTTCATATATAGGTGCACAGAAATGTTTCAAGGAACTTGGCTGTCCAGGGGCACACCAAAACAAACTATGGTCAAAGAAAAGATGTTCACTTGGTTCTAAACTCCATCACTTCCAGAGCCAATCCCAGTACCAAATGAGAGAGCATAAAAACAAAAAACTGAGATGGGAGGATCCAGAAGAGTCCAGCCTCATGATGCTTGAAAACAACTCATCTAGATATGCCCAAGGGGCCTTAAGGCTTTAGAATACTAATTGTTCATTCTTTGATCCTTTCACACGAGAAACTAGGTTGATGTTACCCTGAGGCAAAAGCTCCTGGGCTAATTAGTGCAAACCGAATTAGCAAGAGGTTTCTCTGAGGACTTAAATGCCTGCGACTAACTGATAAATTCAACTCAATTCATGTTATATTCTGAACCAAAAAATAAGTGGCAGCAGAGCCTAATATTTTGAAGTAGCAGCTCCAAAACACAGTTATGATCTTCAGAGACAGCCAAAGTGGGGTTACACCAAGTTTTCTTTACCAATATGCCTGACATTTTGTGCAGAGATGTCCTTGCTGTGTTTCATACTTGGGTGACCGAAGGTGTGAGAGTGTATCATTGTGTAAGGTTAAATCCTGGTTTCTCCCCCAACCTAAACACATTCCATGTATTTTGCTTTATCTTCTTTTTACTCTTGCTCTCTCTTCTCCAGTTACACTCTTCTTCATTCCCATCCTATCCCTCTTCCTGTTTATGACAGTCAAGCACAGGTTTTCAAGGCCCACCTCCCTATGCCTTCCTTCAGCAGTCATGATTGCTCACAGCCCAAACCAATTTTCACTTCAGAGAAGCCTCCCTCCCTCCTGGCATGTCACAAAATTACAAAAGACTGTAAGTGTGTTACAGGTTAGAAAGCACTGGGGAACAATACTATAAACTAGAAAGAAAGCTATCCTAGTGAACCTTCAGCCTTCCTCCACTAATCTTAATAAGAACAATGATTTTATGGAGACTTAAAAGATTTTAATTCGATTACTCTCCTGTAGAAGATTCAAGTCTCTGACAGTAGCTTTTTTAGTGATATAGGCAGTGACCAGGCTTACCTCTTTTGAAGAGTCTTTTCCTCTCAAGATCTTTATCTCCTGGTCAATGCTCTCAATCTCTTCTAAGCTGATACCAATCCACCTTCGAAGGTGAAGGAGGTAATATTCACGAACACACTCATCATCTGCTTGACCACTTTCCACAGCAGATTTCAGTGCAGACAACCTATGCTCCACCTCCTTCTTCTGTTTGTATCTGTTCCACAGAAACACATTAGCCATGAACTTAAAAATAAAGATGTGTTCCTTCAAAAGAAGGCCAAAATACAATGTTACCTTTACAAATGACCAGGTACCCCGATTTCCATTTAGGCAAAAATACAGATTCTACACCTCAGAATTTGCCACCAAGGCAGTTCTCTCAAGACTACAAGGCAAGGAAGGGATCAGCAGAAGCTGAGAAATACATTCTGAAACCAGAAAAATATCGAAGTAACCTGATCTGAGCAACTCTTCCCATCATATTTTGAGATGGGAGTGCCTTAGTAATTTTATGACATCAACCTTTACTAGGTTAGGTGCTTAGTATATACAATGTCCATTTGGGAATTACAGCTTCAAATAGTCATAGAATCTTAGGGGTCATTTACCTGCCATTGATGCAGGAATTCCTTGTGAAACAGCCTAAAAAATGGTCATCTCTTCTTTTCTTCTGGGAAAAACATTTCCAGCTCCTCCAACTCATCCTAGTATAATTTGAAGACTCATATCCACCCTGCCTGCCTTTTTCCAAGATGCGTTCTAGTATGTCATCTATCACTCATTGGACAACTATTTACTGAGTACCTATTGTGTGACAGGTACTGTTCTCAGTGCTTGAGACACAACAGTGCATACAAGAAAGTCCTTGCTCTCCTGAAGCTTTCATTCTAGTGTGAGCAGACAAAAAGAAATAGATGAGTCAGGTGGTGGTGAAGTGCTCTGAAGAAGCAAAAAAAGCAAGGTAAAGTGGATAGAGTGATGGTGCGAAAGTAGGGGTGATCAGGAGAGACTTCTTTGAAGAAATGACATTTGAGCAAAGACTTCAAGGAAATAAGGATGGAAGTCATGCCAGTATCTGAAACAGTGTTCTAAGGGGGAAAAGCAAATATGAAGGTCCTGGGGTAGGAGAGTGCTGGCCTGACATGTTTGAGAAATAGCAAGGAGGTCAGTGTGGCTGGCATGGTGTGAAGAATAATAGGAAGTGAGGTCAGAGAGATAGCCAGGGCCATAATTTGTAGAACCCTGTAGGCCAAGAATACACGAAATAGCAAATGTCATGATATTTTGAGAAGAGAAAGCCACTGGAAGCTTTAAAATAGAATACATGAAATGAACTTTTTTTTAATGGACTACTCTGTTGTGTGTAGACTGGGCGGGGGGAGGCAAGGGTGGAGCAGGAAAATCAATTAAGAGGATATTGCCACAATCCAGGCGAGAGACAGCGACTTGAAATAGGGAGGTGGTGAGATGTGGACATAATTAAAATATAACAGTATTTGTTGATTTATTGGATGTAAGGTCTTGAGGCAAAGAGAGGAGTCAAGGGAAAACTCCACAACTTCCAAGAGAAGTATCTTGAAATATCTATGTCTGGAACTCCACTCTAGACCTCCAGAATCAGACGCTCCTCTGTGGGTGTTCACCCAAATCTGAAGTTCTTAACCTGAGGTCCACGGACAGAGTTTGGAGGGAGGGGTGTTCTTGAACTCCCCCAAATTTTGTATAGAATTCTATGTGTATGCTTCTTCTTCTTATTCTTTTTTTTCTTTTTTTACTGGGGAGAGGTTAAGGAGGTCCATGACCCACAAAAAGTCAAGAATAGAACCTCTGCTCTGGAAACATTCTTTATTATAAAAACTTTTAGGCTCTTCTGCTCCTTTTAATCAACAAGTGGGCACTTTATGTAATGTTACAAATAACTGTCACAGTACCATCATAGGTGGTCTTCTGAGTAAAACACTACACAGGTCAATTCCTAGTTCATGAATGCTATTACAGATATCACTTGAGAACATTTAACTCTGGTGCCACTCCTACCCCCACCCTCTTTCCTGGATGTACCTAAGTCAGGAAAAAAATACACACACACACACACACACACACACACACACACACACACACACACACACACACATATCAGGGCCTTAGAATGTATGTAATCCAGGGTAAATTCTTGGTTAGTCTACTGGGCCTTTGAATAAGGTTCCTGTGCTCCCTTTCCCATCCTCTGCATGCATGCAGTCTAGTCACACTCTCTGGTCTTTCCTTCTTCTCTATTTCCTTTGCTTCTATGACTTTGCTCCTAGTCATCTTTGGGACTTCTAAGTTCCTGAACTCCTGTTCTTTGAGGCCAGTGTTTTTTAAACCTTTCTGTCTTAGCAGAAGAACCCTTTCTTCTTATGAGAGCTTATTTGGAACTCCAGAAAGTAATAAAAGATAAAATCCGCCTTGGTTAAATCAGAGGAGGGCTCCCAACATGCCCCCTACCCAGGCACTGTTGGTGGAATCTTACGGCTCGAAGGAACAGATTGTAAACCACTGTCCTAGACCTTTGTCACTGTTCTAGATTTCCTATGGTGAGCCATTGCATGCAAACACTCCCTATCACCCTAGAATTCCCCAGAGCCTGTCACCCTTCTGACTCTGGGCAACTTTCATCATTCATTCCCCTTTTCTGTTCCCAAGCTGCTGAAGAGAGGTAACCAATTACAAATTTGTGTCAAATGAGTCAACTACAAATTCATATGATCAAACTTCAGCGGAACGGTCACTCTTGTTCAGCTATCTTTTTGCTCATCTTTTGTGGATTCCATGCCAACATCATGCTCACCAGATGGCCAGCCAATGTAGACATTCAATTTCCCTTTTTACCTTAAAATCTCTATAGCTTCACCTTTCCTCCTCTCCTCTTGCCTTTAAGGAGCTAATGTTGTCTTTACCATTCCACTTTGGCTATCAATCCTGTCCCCACCCATATTCTTCCAAGCCTCACTCAATCAATCATCCTCCCTGTCATTAGCAGTTACAATTTTTCACCCTACTGGTGCCTTTCCCCTATCCTAGAAACACCTTCCCTCAATCCATGTTCTGCCTTTTCAAATGACCACTCTTCTCTCTTTTCTAAACAGCACTAGAACTGGGAATTTGAAGACCTGAGTTTAAAGCCTGGCCACTTACCAGCCATGCAACTTTGGACAAGTCAGTACTCAGAGCCCATTTCCTTATTTCTCAAATGGGATAATATCTGCTTCATGGAGATGTTAAGAGGATCAAATGAACAATACTCATGAAAGTGCTTTGTAAGCAGCAATATATTGTTATCTGATGGGAAAAATTGAGGTTAAGGGGGGCTAGATGATGCCCCATCTACTAGGTGGCAGAAATTGGACTGGTCACCCCAGGTCTGACTCCAAAGCCCAGGCTTCTTCTGCTATACCATATTGTTTCCATCTTTCTGATGACCACTCTATCTGTCCTTCCCAAAGATACCTCAAGTACCTACTATGATCCAATTACTGGTTGGGTACCAAGGATATAATGATATAATTAGGATACTAAGGATATAATTAGTCAAGGTTTCTGACCTTTAGAAGTTCCAAGTCTAGAAAATAACAGATTGTTATGGCCTGATAAGTAACATAAACTAAGTGCTACAGTATCTGGGAGGGGAGACAGGTAGAGAGAAGCTTCAAAGAGGACATGACATTTGTCCTCCCTCTTCCCCAGGCTTCTTTCTATAAGTACTTTTACCTGTACCTTTTTGAGTCTCTTACCTCTGCTCTTTCTTTCCTCTTCCTTCTCCCTTAATTTGCCCCAAGGTTTTATCCTTGGCTTTTTTTTCTCTCTACATGTTTTTTCTTGGCAAACTATCCACACCCAGCGACACTCCTGAATTTTTAGCACTAGCAGCAAAACAGTCTGATAAGTTTTAGTTACGCATTTCCATCTGTCTATGGACATGGCTGTCCAGTTGTCACTTTAGGACCTAAATTCAGTAAATCTAAAACTAGACTCATTACTTACCCAGCTTCTACTTCTCCATTTCTGTCGAAAGAATGTAGGTACAGTTAATCAAGACTTACACTTACGCCTCAAAGATGGGAATTAGAGTAGAGAAGATACATGAAGAAACAGGTTTTGAGGGAGAGAGAGGACATACCATTTAGGTGTTTTATGTAGGATGGCCTCACTGTGTAAAGTCATGAGATGGGGGATGGAGGACTTACAGAAATTAAATAAGGATTTGAACAATTTGTTTTCTAATCATATAAATGCTTCTTGCAAAAGTAATATTTCTGATAGTTGTAACTTCATTTTTATCACTTCTTCTCAGTTGAAGTACTATTATAACACATTAACTTGTCTTTCTGCCCCTCTCTTCCTTTTCAATGTTCCACACACATCACTTCCTTACAGTCCTCCAACCATACTACTCTTAGATTCTGCCAAATCAGACTATTCTCCATTTCCTGTACATACCTCCAACTACCCTGCCTTGGGCTTTTGCTCATGTTGTTCCCCCCTGCTTGTCAAGAATAAATATTTTTTGAGCACCTTCTATATACCAAGCCCTGTGCTAGACATACCACAGAGAACAAGAGAGAAATGGCTACTGCTCTCATGGAGTATACATTCTAGTAGGGCAGAAAGACAAAGCCCAGAAAGACAGATAAATGAAGAGCATTCCATGCAAAGAGAACAACATGTACAAAGAATCTGTAGAAGGAAAGAACTGGATCTGTTCGGAACTGAAAGAAGGCTATTATGGCAGCAGTCTAGTGAACAAGGGGAGTATGATATATGACGAGACTGGAGTGAGGCAGATGCCAGATCATCCAGGTCTTTATAGTTAATGGCTTGGATATTTCAGGTGAGAGATGCTGGTGGCCTAGATGAAGGTATGATAGTGGAGAAAGAGAGAAACAGAAGGACATAAGGTACATTTTGTAGCTAGAACTGGCAGGCCTTGTTGATGGACTGGATGTGGCAATTCAGAAGGGAGGAACTGAAGCTAACTCCTAGGTTTCTGGCTTAAAACCCGGGTGAGTGGTGGTCTGTTTATTGAGATGGTAAAGACATGAGTGTGGGGGGCACATTTGGGGATTAAAAAGCCAGCAGTTCAATTTAGGGCATGTTAAGTTTGAGATGTCTGTGAAACATCCACGTATGGTGTTCAAAGCCAGGAGAGGTCTGGGTTAGTGATATAAATATGGGAGCCATTAGCGAAAAGATAGTGTTGGTATCTCGTCTGTCAGGCATTAAAAAAAAAGTTCAAAGATCAAGCTTTCTAACCAAAGAAATGCAAATCAAAACAATGAGGTATCTTTCCTGCTTGCTCATCTGGATTTTCTAAGTGTTGCCATTCAATACTGTTGCAGTGGGACATACTTTGAAACTTTGTTATTGTGGAAAGCAATATAATTACCATCAAGAGTCAAAATATTCAAACCTTTTGATTTAGGCACTGGTCCTTCTAGAAATCTGTCCTACAGGAACAGTGACAGATGCAGTTATGTTTCCTCATAACATTACTTAGAAGAGCAAATAAAAAATCAACCCATAAACAGGCTAAGCATTTGACAATAAAAGATTAGTTTAAATAATTATGATATGACTGTAAGCTGGAATACTATTTAACCATTAAATACCATGGCTTCAAAAGACATGGGGAAATCAAAACAGGATGTTAGGTTTAAAAAAAGGATAAAAAAACTATATTTATGGTATTCTTCCAAATTTATTAACTAAAATAACTATGTATCTGGAAGGAAATATAGTTAACAAAGATAGTTAACAAAGCTCATCTCTGAGTGCTAGGTTGAAGACTTATTTTTAATTTAAAAAATGTTCTGTTTTCCAACTTCCTACAATGAGTAATATTACTTTTACAGTCAGGCTAACCTGTAATTTGCATTTTTAACCATCCTTCTAGTCTCACCTCAAATGCTACTACATTCGGAAACCTTTTCCTTAACCCTCCAACCAGATGTGATCACTCCCTGGTCTTTGTCCACAACACCATTTGTATCTCTCTAGTGCATTTACAGTCTTTTTTTTTTATATATTACGATTATTTGGATACCAAATTCACTGTTTAAACTACCTGTTATATGCCAACGGGCTGCCCCTACCTTCTTACAAAGGACATGATACTGAATTCCACTTCATATCAGTCTATCCCATTTCCTCAAAAATCATTCTCTGTCACTCACTAGCTCTTAACCATACTTTATTATTCTTTAAAGCCCTTACCACCTAAAATCACATTTTTATTTACTAGCTTACTGTCTGTCTCCTCCACCAAAACAAGAGCTCCATGAGGGCACGGACTTTGTCTGGGTCTCCATTACTTTGCACACAGTAAAGGCTCAATAAATATGTTAAATGAATCAATCAATTTTCAGCTCTCGAGACCAGGCCTCTCCTCTGAGCTTCATGCTACAGATACCTTGACTTGGATGTCTCCTAGGCACCTTAAATGCAACATGTCTCAATATACAATTCATACTCTCCCCTATCTGTTCTTCCTCTTCTATTCCCCCATCTCAATGAGTTCCACAGCCACCCACCTACATCAGAAACATGGACATCTTCCTTGCTGCTTCATTCTACCCTACCTGTCACAACCAATTGATCGTTTTCTGCAGATTCAACCCTATAAATAAATATATCCCCTCCATCCCTTCTGCCATTGCAGTAGTAAAGTCTCATCACCTCTGTGACCTAACTGGATCTAATCTCCCTCAGAATGCTTCCTAACTACTGCCAGAATATGCTAGTTAAAATGCAAATATGACCTTGCTACTCTTTAAGGAAAAAAAAAAAAAAACCTCCAGTGGATCCCTAGTCACGAAACAAATCTCAAGCTCTTTAGCATGGCCTAATAATAGGTAACATTTATAGAATATTTACTATGTAACAGATACTGTGCTAGCTGTTTTATGTGGTTTATTTTATTAATGCCTCTTAACCCTATGAGATAGGTACCACTGTTACTTAGACTTCACATATGAGGAAACCTGAGGCTCAGACAGGTTACATAAGTTACCCAAAGTCCAATGGCTTATAAGTAAAGCTGGGTCTCAAACCCAGGTCTCTCATTCCACGACCTGTACTCAGCTACAAAGATACGACAATAGCTGACTTTGAGTGCTTACTGTATCAGACAATGTGGTAAGAGCTTTTTATGCATTTCTCCTCTACTTTATAGGACCTATTATTATCCAATTTGACATCTGGGGAAATTAAGGCACTGAGGGATTAAGCAACCTACCCAAAATCAGAATGATTAAATTTTGGAGCTGGGATTCAAACTCCCTTCCCAAGTTCTCAGGAACAAGGTCGTTCTTTCACCTTCCTCACACCCCAAGCTCTCCTTGGTCTGAACCTTACAACATTCTTCAGCATCATTCTTTCCCCTTCTTCACCACCCACTTTGTGTTCTAGCATCACCTAATTGCTTACAGTTGTTCCCCACCCCTGCACTGGGGTCTTTAATGTCCCTGTAGCTTTACTAATGCTATTATCTCTGCTGGCTAAAGCCCTCCTTTCCTCTTCCTCTAGATGATATTCCTATGCATGCTTAAACAACTCATCACAGGAGTCACCTCGTCCAGGGAGCCTTCTCCTCTCTCCTGCTCCCTCTTTGGTTAGGTGCCCCTCCTGTCTGCTCTCCCGATATCTTGTGCATTTCCCTATCACATCATTTTATAATTTATACTGTTTCTATGCCTCTTTTCCTTACCACACTGTATGCTCCTCCAAGGCAGAGACTACCCATATCCATACAAACGCCCATACTCAGTTTGAATCCCCGGTGCCTAGCACAGCTCCTAAACACTGTGAGCACTCTTTTTAAAAAACTAAACTAAGGGAGTAAGCAAGGTGTTCAAGGTCACATAATGAAGCTATGCCAGTACTAAGATTAGTTCAGGATGTTACACACCTGATCCAGTATTGTTAGAACAGAGCTTCTCAATCAATTGACCATAAATGGACTATAGCTACAAGATATTTGTGCCCTTCAGAGATACTTACCTCACTGTACCATGTGAGTATTGCTGTGCTGTGATGTGGGAGAGACTGGGAGACACTCTGCTAAACTACATTGCTGTTGTTGGCAACCATAAGGTGCTAGGGGTCTGACAGTTAGGTACGATCATTTCAACCAAGGCAGAGGCTTCTTGAAAAACTCAGGAGTTTGCTCTCACCAGGGCCTATGCTAAATAAGAACCCAAAGAGTGACACACACCATTTTTTCCCACCCCCCACCCCGAAAAAAAACATGCACCCCTCCACCCCCAACAGCACTGCCATTGGGCAGTCTTCAAATGACCCACCTCTCTATTTTAGCCTGTCTCTGAGATGCCATAGCACCGAGGCTAGGATAGGCCATGGAGGAATCAGCAGTGTTATTTTCAGCAGAGTTGGTCTTGGTTTTGGGCAGCTCAAACTCTGCCACATGATAGTATTGGCACTGAGTTAAGTAGTTTAAAAAGTGTTCTCGAGCCCACTGCAAATGATCTAGACGCTTGCTGGGGTTGACCTGTTTCATGGTGAATGCTCCTTGAAATGCTGGCACCATCAGGTACTTCAGATCGGTGGAAGCAATCTCTTCCAGATCTTCATTTCGGCTGGAAAGAGCAAAGGGGAGGCTGTGAAGTCTGGCTGGGCATTCAAACTGTGGCCCTGGCTTCCTGGGGGAGGGAAGGGCTGGGGTGGGGGTGGGGGTGGGACAAAGGGAGAGGCACCGGGAACAGCTGCCAGTTTTCTTCACAGACAGCGGCTGAGCGCTCACACCCAATGCCTATGCAAACAGCCAACACTAGGGAGCAGAGTCTTGTGATATTAAGTATCTCGGAAGAGAGGTGGAGAATGTAAACAATGTACACAAGGTTGCAGTGGGAGGTAGGAAAGAAAGGCTCCGGGTTTTAAAGGTCTGCTGCACCCAGGATCAATGGTTCCGCCCTTGGTAACTATTATTACCTACGTTCTCAGTCATACTACCCTCTCCCCGTACCTGAACAAGTCGAGCTCCAATAACATTTCGGCAGCCTTCTTCAGGAGGTCCAGTCCCTTGAACACCTTATCTTGGATGATCCGGGAGCCGGTGGGTTCAGTCGCGACTTCCACTTCGTCCAGAAGCTGCTTGCTGGTTTCAAACAGCTCGGGGAGCCGCGGCAGCAGTAACTCGTCTTCGGCTGTTGCCATCTTGGGGCAGGGAAGAACACGTAAGACCTCACTTCCGGCCCTGGGACAGATGGACTGGGCTGCCAGCAGCGAAACCGGAAGGGGCGCAGCATTGTTCCAGTGGCTCCATTGTTACCTAAGCGTCGGACAACTGCCAGAAGCGGATGTTAGCTAAACCTAGCAACTGTTTCCATAGACTCATTTTACCAGGCTGCCTATTACCAGTAGTAGGCATCTGTTACAGACACACAACGCGCAAACAAGCAAACCCCAGGTGCTGCTTTTCGCGTGGCTACTCGTCGCCGATCCGGGTCTGGGCAGTGCCTTAGGCTCTGAAGCGCGGGTGTGCGAGGCTGAATTCGGAGCTAGGGCGGGCGCGAGAGGGTAGGCGCGGGCGCTTCCCCGGAGTCGGCCAGGCGTGCGCCTTACCTCGCAAGGCTCTCGCTGGCCTGAAGGGCCAGGGCGGCCAGAGTCGTGCAAGTAGCGCCGCCCTACGGCTTCCGTCCACACAGCAGCTGGAGCTCTGGGTTCCTCCCAGCCAATCCTCGCCTGCTCTCTTTCCCGTCGCTTCACCCCTCCTACACACACACATTTAAAAGTTAATGTTACCAACCCCTTTTACACACACACACATTCAAAAGTTACTGTCACCCCTCCTACACACACACACACACACACACACACACACTTTCAAAAGTTACTTCCTCTGTGAAAGCTTCCTTGAGCCCCTCTCCCCCGCCAAATGAAAATTTTCTGGGCATCTCTATCAGAACACCTACCACATTGTATTACAGCTAGTGATTTACAAATCTATCCCCCTTACCACTATGAGTCTGATTTAATTTTTGCACCTCTCCGGCTAGCCCAGTGCCTGGTACTTATTAAGTGCCCAGTGTCATTATATGAATAGAAAAATAAGTGATTGGTTTGGAAAGCAGCTCAATTACGCAGAACTGTGCTGTTCAACACGGTAGCCACTTGCCACATGGGGCTATTGAGCACTTGAATGTGGCTATTTTGAATTGAGATGTGCTTTCAATGTAAAATATACACCGGATTTTGAGAACTTATTACAAAAAAATAATGTAAAATATCTCAATAATTTTTACACTGACTACATGTCGAAATGCTAATGTTTTGTATATATTGGGTTAAACATATTATTAAAATTAATTTCATTTGTGTCTTTTCACTTTTTTAATGTGCCTACTAGAAGACTTAGAATTACATATTGGGTTCACATTTGTGGCTAACAGCTACTGTACAGCGCTGATGTAAAAATATAATTCCAGGACTTTGAAAGAAGGGACCGCATTGCTTTGAACAAATCAATATAAATATGTACTGATTACCATAGGACACACCCCAAGTTGTCCTAGGAGATTTAATTTAAGTAAAATGCATGTTGCCTGCCCTGGAAAATAAGCTTTTAAACTAAATGTAGTTTACACTATCATTGAGAAGAAAAAAATTTTCATGTAAAAACAACTAGAGGGCAATATAGGACAGTATATAACTAGGGGATATGTTGTACTGCATAGGCTGTTGGAAACCCAAGAAATGACAAGTCATTTTATGTTAGTAGTCAGAAAGCTTCTTAGACATGACATGCAGTCACAGAATTTCAAAGCTGGAAGAGGATCTCAAAAATCAGAGGAAAAAAACCTGAGACCAGATAAGTGACTTCCCCAACGAGTTGTGACAAAGCCAGTGTCTTCTAAGTTCAATTGTTTTTACTCCATCTATCTTAAATTGAGTAGGATTTTAAAAGATGGAGAGGCCTTTCATGTGGGACAGAATGAAGCCCCAAGCTAAACCAGTGCTTGGCAAGAAGGAGAGGAGAGTGGGGCATAAGTGTGGGTTGAAAAAGCTTCCCAGGTGATTCTAATACGCCTTGCCTTGAAACCTGCTTTAGAAGCTGAGGAGGAAAGGAAGCTCTGGTGAATCACCAATTTGATTTGTCTGGCACCTCTAATGAGTCTTGTAAACTGAACTTTCAGGGTCAGCCTTGGCCAAGAATACAAAGAAGAAAGACAGTACTTGTGAAGGAGACTTAGAAACAGTAATTGTGAGACTAAAGTTAATTTGTTCCTGCACATTTGCTTGGATTAACACATAGATTTACTGTTGCCTAAGAGAAAAAAATATGCAGAATTTGAATCTGGTCTTGAACTTTGCAAGCCATTTTTCTATGGCTTTCAAAATGACAGTCTTCATGAGAATCGCCAGTTACTGTCAGAGTGCATATCATATATTCACATCATCATTTTAAATATTGAATTGCATCTTATTGAGATAATACTAAGATTAAAATGTGGTTAGAAAAAAAGTAATAATAAAAATGAGTCATTTATTGTGTTTCTGTGTGTAAACACTTTATCACATTAAATCCCAGTTGTGTACGAGAGATTTTTTTAAAAATCCTAGTTTAGGGGAACCAGAAGCGCCCTTAGAAATCTTGTAAGTATAATGTCACTTAAACTTTTTGTAGTAGCAGAACTCTTTTTCCAAAGCAAATTTTAGACAGGCCCATAGTTTTTAAAAGGGCTGCTGTGTTTGAAGTAGATACACAGAAGCCTGCCAACTCAGCCCATCTTTTCCCCAACTTGTGCAGTGGCACCCAAGGCACCAAAGCACTTCTGAGGGACTCGAGGGCTCTAAGTAACACAGTATAAAAAGCACTAATCTAGCACAGCCCCCTCATTTAGCAGATGAAGAAACTGAGACCCTGAGAAGTTAGGTAACTTGCCCAAAGTCGCAGAGCTAGGATGACTAACTGGTCAACAGTATACAGAGTGAGTCGGAATAGGGAGAAACTAAAGTCCAGGAAAATAGTAGAAAGCATTTTAAGTAATCTATGCATAGCTATAGAAATGAGATGACCTTCAAGTATTTCCTGTTGTGACTCCCCGATCGAAATGATGGATGTTCATTTGTCATGTTTGGATCAACACAGATTTGTTCTCTCAGATAAATTTTGTGAGTCATGAGAGAAATGGTATAGCAGACCTCTTCCTGCCTGTCTGAATCGAGGCACTTGGCAATTTAGACCTTCTTTGGTCTACTGCTGTTTTGTCTTGAGTGAGTAATGTTCTACTGATATTTGTACCTGTAATGCCAGCAATAACACTAGATGAGATCAAATTGTGCAGAGTGTAAAGCCAAGAGCAGGCTGTAACTTGCCAAAAATTATATATGGAATAATGACTTAATCCCTAGTGTTCAAACTATCTAAGTAACTATCACTAAGTATTTCTGAGATTTGAATTTGCCTGACTAGTAGCAAGAAGTTCATTAAGCCATGAAAGGAAAAACTCCAGTACAATGAAGACTAAATTAAATGAAAGACTTAAATTCCTACTTTTATATCCAACTCTGAGGAATGTGGTAAAACAGTTAAAAACACTCTGGAGACTGATATTTGAGTCCTACCTATGCTACTGAGTAGCTGTGTGACCTTGCACAAGTCCCTTCCTTTCCACATTAGTTATGTGCTACCTAAATCCTAGGCACTGGAAAGTCAAAGAACAAGACACTGGGTTTGAGCCCTTAAGGGGCCCACAGTTCAATGGGAAAGACCAGTAAACAAATAATCAAATAGGAATTTGGTAAGAATGGAGGGAGTAACTTTAGCCCTGAGGGGGGCATTCCGTTAAAGGTCAAACTCCATACCTGACTTTCTGATCCTTTCTGACCTGCTGCTGACATTCTTTTCATTCTGTTCACCCATGGATCCTAAGCTCCACCTTTAGTGGACTCTCCTAGTTCTCCAAACTATCATGTCCTCTTAGGCCTTCATGCATTTACATGGGTCGTGCCTTCTGCCTGCAATGTCCTTCTCTCCCTTGTCTGCCTGGCAAATTTGTATTTAGTACTGACAACTTAGCTGAAGGATCACTTCCTCCAGGAAGCATTTCCTGATCGTTTACCTGCAGGTGAGGTGCCCTCCTCTTAGCTCTTACAGCACTTTATTCATCTCCCTATGACAGTACTGGACTATGGTTTTCTTTATCCACAGCTGTCTCTCAGTAGCCTGAGAGCTCCTTGAGGTCAGGGAGAGTGTCTTGTTCGACTTTGTTTACCTCAGCACAGCACCTGACACTGTGGGGTCATTAGGTAGGGACTCAATGTTAAATGAATTACAAAACAATAATACCTTACCTTCTCTGGGTGCTCATTTCCTGCCAGATGACTGTGCTAAGTATTTTATATGCATTTTCTCAGTGAATCCCTACAACTGCCGTAAGAAATGTGTTGTTATATCCTTATTTTACAGATGAGGAAATTGTGGCTCAGAGAGGTTAAAGTAACTGGCCCTTTAGTGTTCCCTTACCACAGGATTTGAACCCAACTCCATTGAATCCAGATCCTATTCCAGAGCCCATGCTCTTAACCACTATACTATACTACAAAAGAGGGGAGAAATTACAGACCTAGTGAAGAAGGAAAGGGGAAATGAACATGTAACAGATTGTGCTAAAAAGTAAAAGGAAGCAAGGCTGAATCAGTAGGCTGGCCCACATTATGGAGGATGGGGAGTCAGCCAGAAGTGTGTAGACTTGATGTGCTGTAAGCAATAGGGAGGCATTTGGTTTAATTCAATATTTATTAAGGACCTATTATGTGCCAGCCACTGTGCTAGCTGCTGGGATATAAATATGCATAGTCTTTGCTCCCGAAGCTCTAACTGCCAGGTGAGGGAGACAGACAACAAGTCAATGTAAAGTGGTATATGATTTTATAGTGATACATAGTGATACATTGAGAGTGATACGTCTCAAAGGAGATGATGCCAAAACTAAGTCTTGAATGGTGATAGGATGTGTAGGGAACTTGAAGCATTTCACTATTATTGGAACTTACAGTTGGAAGCAACAAGAGGTAGGTAATTAATTCATTCAACATGTATTTATTGAATGCCTGCTATGTGCAAGACACCGTTCTAGGCGCTGGAGTGAATGAGACAGACAAAACCCCTGCCCTTGTGGATCGCAAGGCAAGCAGGAGCTACTGCATGCCCATTTGTATAGCACTTATTTCCAAAGAACTAAGATAATGTCTTAACTGCACCCCATAGTAGCTCTGAGAGAGACTACAGTAGGTATACTGGTCAGTCTTTCCAAAATGTGGAGGCATACTGGTGATATGAGAGATGAATTTAGGTGGTACATGGAGGATCACTTATAACATTTAAATAGCTCTAAGCGCTACCCCTAGCAGCCTTCTAGCATCACAGATAAAAAACGTCACCTCCCGCTGTTCCCTAGGTGACTCCACCCCTTCCCCATCTGTTGCCATGGAGATGAGTGGCTTCACTTCTCTAATTCCCCTACCTCCACCCCTAGGTGAGACTCAGAGAGACCCCTCCCCATCTCCATGGAAAAAACTACATGCTCCCCAACCTTTCTTCCAAATCAAATCCTGCTTCTCAGGCTGTCACCATAGAAACAGAAATGTCGTCCCCATCCTCCCAGGCATCTCCATGGTGACCCTCAACCTTACCCCCAGGACATAACCGGATCAATCCCTACTAGAGGTCTAGAAATCAGGGGGCGCTGGAAGGAAGGTGAGGGTGACTCCCTGCTGTGGCTGCAGTCTTTGTCTCTTTCCCTCTAGCTTTGAATGAAGGCATGGGGGCCCCTCTCTCAACAAAGGGGGTAGGGAAATTACAGTTTATAAGTACCAATTAGGTGCCAGGCACTGGGCTAGGCACTTTACATACTCAAACCAGACATTTTACAGAGTTTAAGGGAGAAAGGCTCACAGAAGGGGAGGCACTTGACCTTGTTTCTCCTGCTGAGCCTCTTATCATCCTCACTGAAACCGGGAACCAAGAGGATTTCATTTCTACCATTCTTCTTTGCTGTATGACCTTGGGCAAGTAGCCTCCTGTCTCTGAGCCTCATTTTTCCCATCTATAAAATAACAGTATTGGACTAATTGTCACCTTGAATATCCCCTTATTAATGTCAGATCATAAGTAGTTCTGATCTTCTCGAGGAACTGATTTTTTTTAGGTATGAATGCTAGTAAATCTGTTAAGGTGTTTTTGTTTTTTTAAACTGACATAGTGGAGGTCTTCAAAATTTTTTGATTGAATACTCTATAAGTTTATTGTTTAGAATCTCTAATGGCTTCTTCTAAGGTTTTTTGTTCGTTTTGAAATTTCTATTTTGAAGTAATTCACAGGAAGCTGCAGGGAGGTCTTGTGCATCCTTTACCCCACCTCTGCCAATGTTGGCATCCTAACTACCAGTATAATATCAAAACCAGTCAGCGGACACTGATACAATCCACAGAGCTTATTCAGATTTCACCAGTTTTACATGAACTCACTTGTGTGTGTTAAGGGAGAAAGGCTCACAGAAGGGGAGGCACTTGACCTTGTTTCTCCTGCTGAGCCTCTTATCATCCTCACTGAAACCGGGAACCAAGAGGATTTCATTTCTACCATTCTTCTTTGCTGTATGACCTTGGGCAAGTAGCCTCCTGTCTCTGAGCCTCATTTTTCCCATCTATAAAATAACAGTATTGGACTAATTGTCACCTTGAATATCCCCTTATTAATGTCAGATCATAAGTAGTTCTGATCTTCTCGAGGAACTGATTTTTTTTAGGTATGAATGCTAGTAAATCTGTTAAGGTGTTTTTGTTTTTTTAAACTGACATAGTGGAGGTCTTCAAAATTTTTTGATTGAATACTCTATAAGTTTATTGTTTAGAATCTCTAATGGCTTCTTCTAAGGTTTTTTGTTCGTTTTGAAATTTCTATTTTGAAGTAATTCACAGGAAGCTGCAGGGAGGTCTTGTGCATCCTTTACCCCACCTCTGCCAATGTTGGCATCCTAACTACCAGTATAATATCAAAACCAGTCAGCGGACACTGATACAATCCACAGAGCTTATTCAGATTTCACCAGTTTTACATGAACTCACTTGTGTGTGTGTGTGTGTGTGTGTGTGTGTGTGTAGTTCTAATGCAATTTTATCGCATGTGGAGATTCATGTATCCACAGCCTCAGTCAAGACACAGCGCTGTTCAATCACCACAAGGAATTCCTTGTGTTGTCCCTTTATAACCACACTCACCTACTTCCCTCCCTTCATCCCTGATCCCTGGCAACCATAAATCTGTTCTCCATGTCTACAGTTTTGTTATTTCAAGAATTTTATAAAAATGATATCATATAGTATATAACCTTTTGGAATTATTTTTTTTTCACTCAGCATAATTCCCTGGGGATTCATCCAAGTTGTTGCATATATCAAGAGTTCATTCTTTTTATTGCTGAATAGTAAGAATCCGATGGTATGGATGCACCAGTCTGTTTATCCATTCACCTGATGAAGGACATCTGGATTGTTTCCAGTTTTAGGCTGCTATGAACATTCATGTCTTTTTGTGTGAGTCAAACATGTCTTTCACAGAGCAAAATGTTTAATTTTGATGAGGTCCAATTTATCAATTTTTACTTTTATGGACTGTGCTTTTCGAGTCAAGCCTAAAAACTCTTTGCCTAGACCTAGGTCCAAAAGATGTTCTCCTATTTTTTTCTAAGAGTTTTATAATTTTATGTTTTATGTTTAAGTCTGTAATCCATTTTGAGCTCATTTTTTTTTTTTTTTTTGTGGTACGCGGGCCTCTCACTGTTGTGGCCTCTCCCATTGCAGAGCACAGGCTCCGGACGCGCAGGCTCAGTGGCCAAGGCTCACGGGCCCAGCCGCTCCACGGCATGTGGGATCTTCCCGGACCGGGGCACGAACCCATGTCCCCTGCATCGGCAGGCGGATTCTCAACCACTGCGCCACCAGGGAAGCCCTTGAGCTCATTTTTGTATAAGGTTGGGGTTTATTTTTTGCCTATGGTTGTCCAATTGCCCTACTACCATTTGTTGCAAAGACTATCCTTCCTCCATTGAATTGCTTTGTACCTTTGTCAAAACTCAGTTGGGCAGATTTGTATGGGTCTATTTCTGGGTTCTCTTTTCCACTGTTCTATGTGTATATCCCTGTCAGTGCAGAGCACAGGCTTTTGAGACAGAATGCCTAATGCCAGTTGCTAGCTTGGGTGATCCTGGGCAAGTTACCCTTCCATGACTTCCCATCTCACTCAGTATATAAGAAGGCCTTCAGAGCCCTGCCTGATCTAACCCCAGCCTACCTCTCTGTGCTTATCTCCTATTACTCCTCCCCTTATTCACTCTGCTCCAGCCACACTGGCCTCCTGACTGCTCCTTAATCACATCACATATGTTCCCACCTTAGAATCTTTCCTGGGCTATTTCCTTATCCCAGAACCTTCTTTCCACAGACATCTCCATTGCTACCTCCCTTACCTCCTTCAAGTCTTTTCTGAAATTTCATCTTCTCAGCTAGGCTTTATTTAAAATGGCAAAGCCTTTGCCTCTCCCCTTTCCCATGTGTTTTTACCTCCACAGCATTCATCACCGTCTAATACACAATGTCATCTACGTATTTATTCTTTGTCTGTCTCCCACCACTAGACTACGAGCTCAAGGAGAGCAGGCGTTTTTGTTTTGTTCACTGCTGTATTCCCAGTGCCTACACTGTGCCTGGTACAATACACCTTTGTTGAATGAATGAAGAAATGAGTGGATAGATGGATGGATGAATGAGTGAGTGAAAGAATGCTGTGAGCCAGGGCCAGCTCACTTGAGCAGTCTCTCTGCCCTGTAGCTTGTGCCAAGACAGGGCTCCAGCCAGCCCCCATCCACTTGCCTTTCTAAGGCTGACCACCAGGTGGCAGTTGGAGCCTGAACTCTGGCTTCATTTGCTTGCACACACACACACACACACGCACACGCACACGCACACGCACACGCACACACACACACACACACACACACACACAGCCCGCCCCCGCCCCCCACCTCCGGCTTTCTCCCTGCCGCCTGTCAGTCTTGCCCAGGACTGTTTGACCTTCTCTGCCAAGGCTTGGCCAGGGGATTTTGTGTGAGCTGTTGAAGTAGGCAGCGTTAGTACCTAAAGCTTTGCATCTTTTTCTCCTTAGAAAGGCACTAGTTTCTTTCCTATCCCCCTCTGCTTTCTGTCTCAAATGGAAGAAACCATAGATAGTAGCCACTGGGCTGCTCCAAGGTCACTGTCTGCAGCCTCTAGGACATCAGGGAACATGGACCTAAAGAGATTTCATCTCCACTTCTGCCCAGCCCAGCAAGCCTCTCCCTTAAGAGGTGTTACTACACTCCTTAAAGGGGTAAAGGCTAGGTACTTTAGTGCCAGGGTTACGCCTTTTGAGGCAGCCTGGGTTTCAATCTCTACTGTGCTGCTTATTAACCTTGTATCCTGGGTGATGTTGGGTAACTGACCCAGATTCTTCAAGCCTTAGTTTTTTCAGCTGTAAAATGAGGATAATAATGGTTCCAAACTCACTGGGTGATAGGAAGATTCAATGGGATAATGTATGTATACAACAGTAGCAGAGTGCCTGGTATGGAAGAAGGCTCAATTGAAGAAAAATCAGGGGCAGGGATGGGGATAAATAAGACCAGACATGACAAGAACTGACTAGGGAGTATGAGGAGGGTGCCGCTTAGGTGACTAGAAGGCTGAAGCCAAGAAAAGGTGAGAGATCCAGGAAGTCTTTGCATTAAGAGACCACGTTTCAGCTGTAGCTCATAGGTCAGGTCAAAATCTGCCAGACAGTAAAGCTGGAAGGAGAATCCCAGGAAGAAAGAGTGGTATGTGCAAATAAAGAAAGACGTGAAACAGTATGTGTATATCCCTGACTAACTGTAAGTAGTTAATATGGCTGAAATGCATGTTTCCTGTGGGGAAGTGACAAGAAATAAAGACGGGGGGACAGATCACAAAGGGCCTCATGGAGAAGAAAATTGGGACCTGATCTGGCATGCAGTGGGGAGCCATCAAAGA
This sequence comes from Physeter macrocephalus, assembly GCF_002837175.3. Taxonomy (NCBI): domain Eukaryota; kingdom Metazoa; phylum Chordata; class Mammalia; order Artiodactyla; family Physeteridae; genus Physeter; species Physeter macrocephalus. The sequence continues at coordinate 47,766,341 of NC_041234.1, read as the reverse complement.
ATTTAAAGCAAGGAAATGATGGTTACACTTGCTGGCTTGGAGATTCAGCTGCCTTGAGGGAGGGCAGAGACTGGAGGCAGGTGAGAGATTAGCTGGGCTTAGATTGGAGAAGTTGTAGTGGGGATAGGGAACAATGAAGACCATGGATTTTTTTCAGAGGAAGAAATCAGCAAGCAAGTTTTTCTAAAAGCTTGCCTGAAAAAGGAAGGAGTGCTAGGTCCAGAGAAGGAAATTATGGTACATTTGTTGTTTTTTTTAATACAGGTGAGACTTGAGGCTCTTCTATTCCCCGTAGCACCTGGCACCAATTAATTGAATGACTGGAGGGAGGGGCACCTAGCCCAATACCTGTCAAGTGGTAGGGGCCTATCCCAGATTCAGCGTGGACCCCATCCTCTGACTTCCCTCTCATCTCTAAGACGGAGTCCCATGACACAAGCGCTGAGAGGCTGGTGAATTTACTCAGAGCCTGGATTTCCCTTCCACTTAAGGGGTTTCCCTATAATGGTCCCCAAGGACTGAGGGAAACTTATAAGCCAGTCAGAGAAGGTATCCCAGTTTGTTCATTTCCTGGCACGCCAATATGTTAGGAAAGCCCAGCAATTCTCCTCTATTATTTCCTTTTCACTTTCAAAGACCTTCACCCCCTTCTCTGCATTATCTTTCCCCAGGGAGAATTGTTGGTTCTTGCTTTTCCCATCTTTTATCAGTACTTCCTACTCGGCATGGGACTATTTAAAACTACCCAAGGTCCAGCCCAGGCCCACAGTTTGGAAGAAAACTAAAGGAGTCCAACAGCAAGGGCCATTCAGAACTCAGCCTGCTTTGGGCCTTGCTGTCTGTGCACCTCATGGGCAGTAGTAGAAATTCTGCCCCTCTGCCCCAAGGCTGCTATCTTCTCCATGCTGGGGACTTTTGCCTTCCTGGCAAATCTGGGGTGAAAATATAGGAGTTTGTGGTGGGTAAGAAAGGGACAATTGAATACTTATATACGGGTACTTTGTGTTAAGTGCTTTGTAGATGTCATTGCATTGCATCTCCACAACAACCCCATGAGGGAGGTATTAGTGTCATTATTTTACGGATGAAACTGAGGCTCAGGGAAATGGTAGAATTTGCCCAAGATTATTAGGTTAGTTAGTGGTAAGTCAGGAATTAGACCCATGTGTTTTTAACCTCAAAATGCATTTGTACCCAGTAAGTTATTTTGGGAGGGGGAGTGGGGTGGGGTTGGGGGGTGGGAGGAGAACCCCCCTGGTTGACCTTTTTTCCAAGAGAAAAGGCTAGAAATAGGTTTCTCCTGTCCTGGGTGGGTGCCCCATCTCCAAAAAAAAAAAAGAGTAACCAGGGGTAGGCAGTGTCTACCTAAGGAATCTATACATGGATTCATTGCTGCCTCTCCCTTCTTTCTTCACCCCCACTTGGTGAGTTCCTGGGGAACAGGGTGAGCAGGCAGACTCAGACTCAGGTTTGCTGTCCCCTCGGACAAGCCTCTTCCCCTCTCTGAGCCTTTTGTTGTTCCAGCTATAAAATGAGAGTATTGTCAGAGAGAAATGGTCTCTAAGGTCTCTTCCAGCTCTAACATTCAAGGTTGTATTGATTGTACTGTACTGTAGGATCGCCTGATTCATTCATGTATAGAAACAAATTTCCTGTTGCCATAGAGAACAAGGGTTTTTTGAACTAGAAAAAGATACGCTCAAGGAGGCAAGATAAATAGTGGAAAGGGCATAGGCTTTGAGTCAGCCAGACTTGGGTTAAAATCCTGTACACTGGGCAGGTCACTTTGCTTCTCTGCACTTCTTTCATCATCTATAAAGCAGGAAAAACTACTCCTGTTTCTTGGAGTGAGGTAATGTATATGACAGTGCCAAGGGAGGTACTCAAGACCTTGTGTGTGTGTGTGTAAATGGGGTTTGGCTCTTCCTCCCCAACTCCACCCCACTCTGTCTAGCTCACAGGATATTCTTTTCTCTCCTCCTCCCTGACAGCCAGGCTGAGTGTTTCCTGCCAGGGCCTCGGCTTCCAAACTTTTCTGGCAGGGCTATCAGGGAGTGTGGAACAACTCGACCTCTCTCACAACCTTGTAAAAGCCCTAGAGGGGATGGTGCAACTGAGACCCGACCGAAGCCTGGACTTTAGGTGTAGCCAGCTGGAGGTTCTGGCCTCAGAGGCCCTCGACCAGCTTTGTTGGCTCAGCTCCCTCACCCTGGCATCCAGTCTCCTGGACCATAACTGCCTGGCTAACGACAGAGCACTCCAGTTCTTGTGTCACCCTCAGGTTCTGGACCTCTCAGCCAATTGCCTCATCAGTGACATGACTGCTTACCAGGTGACCAAACTCAGCTCACTGGAGAGCCTAAATCTCTCAGACAACCACATGACTCACCTGGCTTGGGGTGCCTTCTTGGATCCCCTTTCCTGTTGGGCATCAACCCGAGCAACAGCTACATTCTGGAAATCTGCTGGCTTGTCCGTGTTGTAGGAGCTCATCTCGGCCAGGAATTCTCTTCATTGCATCTCCACCTTCAGCCTCCCAACCTGTGGCAGCTCCACTTGAGCCCCAGTGGTCTGCACTTATCCATAGCTGAGGGCATACCAGTTTCAAGTATTAGACCCGAGTCATAACTGACTGAGTACCTTCCCACTTCTACCCACCCAATACCATCTCCTCTATTTTAACCTCTCTGACAACTCCCTGGCCTTCCTAGAATCAAATCCCCTATCCCCAGCTTTGGGGGTTGCAGTTGGTACCATGATATAATATCCAACCTGAACGCATTATCTTGGCATATCTCACTTGACCTAAGTAGGCAGCATTCCCAGGAGACTTCCTTGGTAGGCTTCCTGCCCTTCAGCGCCTCATAATGGCCTGGAACTGTTTCCAGAATGTGACAACCCACTGCCCCATGGCATCACCAGTTCTGAGGCCGGTCCCTACTTTTCCACTGTCCTTCTGCCCTTGACATCTCTGGATCTCTGGGGGAATATTATTTAGTCATTGCCCACCTGGTTCTTTGAGATTATGCCCAGGCTGGGAGCCATGGACTTGGGGAACAAGGGTTTGCACCTGTGTTGGAGGCATGTGGCCATGGGGGAAGAGCCCCTCAAAAGCTGCCCCGCCCAAAGTCTTTTCAGGGCAGTCTTCCTAGTGAAGCATCTGGGCCTTCGTGGAAGAAGCCCAGGGTCTTACATTCAGGAATCTGCCCCTGCCACCCTTTGCTCCCTGGATCTCTCGGGTAATATGGGGCTGACTTTAACTGCAGGGACATTCAGAGGCCTGCACTTCTCTCCGCGGAAGCTCTCTCTGTACGGCAATAGCATGAGGGACTCCCAGGCACAGCCTCCCTGCCCACAGGAGCTCAGTGCCTTGACTCCTCTGGCTACAAGCTGAGCAGCCTTCCCAACCAAGGGCCTTGGCTGCTATCCCTTGGCCAGTCTGGACATTCATTACCAGAGCCTGCAAGCTGTGAAAGGGGTGACCCTGAGGGTCATGCCTGACCACCTCACGGGCTTGACCACTTCTAGCAATCTTCTCCACTGCTGGATGCTCTGCTTAGGGCCAGACTTAGAGGAAGGCCAGAGTATTTATCTTGGTAGCAGAACAGCTGCTGGGCTTGACTAATGGGTGACCATAGTTTACCATGTATGAGGCATGGGATCCTTTGGGCTATGTGGACCTGGCTGGTGGTGACTGACCTGTTGGTCATCCGGTGTGGTCTGACCACCCTATTGAGAAGGAATCATTGCTTGGCTCTTGGTCTGCAGTTCCACAGCAACAATATCAGCCCAAGGCCTGAGTAGGAAACTATGGGGAAAGACTGTGGGTAGGATTCTTTTGCAAGGCATGGCCCAAACCTCTTGGAGGTGGGTAAGAGAATTGAGAAACATGTGAAGGAAGATAACCATAAGCAGGCCACAGGGGGCTTCCTGTGTACAGAGGGAGACATGTTTCTCTCTAGCAGCTGAAGTGTGGATTCCCAGAGGACTTTAAAGGTATCACATTTGGGTCTTTTTTTTTTTAATTTATTTTTGTCTGCATTGGGTCTTCGTTGCGGTGCGTGGTCTTCTCATTGCGGTGGCTTCTCTTGTTGCAGAGCACGGGCTCTAGGCACACAGGCTACAGTAGTTGTGGCACACAGGATCAGTAGTTGTGGCTTGCGGGCTCTAGAGCACAGGCTCAGTAGTTGTGGTGCACAGGTTTAGCTGCTCCGCGGCATGTGGGATCTTCCCAGACCAGGGATCGAACCCGTGTCCCTTGCATTGGCGGGTGGACTCTTAACCACTGCACCACCAGGGAAGTTCCCACATTTGTGCAGCCAGAAAATGGAGATGTGCCAGCCCGCTGGCACTACAAGAGAACTTTAGACACATCCTGCCCTCCCCCCTTCCTGAATGGCCATGCAGCCTCTGCTTAGACATCCCTCTCCCTCACCGGGAAGCCTGTTCTAGCCACAGACCACTCTGATTCCTAAGACAGATTTTTTTCCTTGTATTGAGTCCAAGTCTGCTTCCATTCCTGGGTTCCAGCTCTGCCCTCTGGGACCACATCCAAATTCTCTTGGACTCTGACAGAAGTCTGAAGACAAGAGACCCATGAATCCTCTCTTCTCCAGGCTAGACAGCCCTAACTCTTAATAAATCTTCAGGTACTAAACTGTCACCAAATGTAACTTCTCTGTGTCTCAGTTTCCTCACCTGTAAAATGGGGACTAAACCAGATAATACATGCAAAAATCTTGTAACAGTGTCTGGTATATTGGAAGCAGTTGGTGAGTGTGGGCTATTATTATTAAACTCATATTGCTAGATTGGGTCACTCTGTGAAGTCAAAAGGCTGTGCCTTATTAATCTCTGTATGGCCAATGCTTAGTCCAGCGTCTTGCACACAGTAGACACTTAATTCACGTCAGCTGTGAGATGGTGACATGGTCTCGAGTCCCTGTTCCAGTCTACTCACTCTCCTCTGGACATATTCTAGTTTGTTCCTCTTAATGTATGAAGCCCAGAACTGAATACTGTCGGATTATTTCAGGTTCAAGTAAGTTACAAGCATAAAATCCCAGAATCCCAGAATCTCACATCAGGGATTGACTTTAAAAGTCTGTTATCTACTCCATCAAGTCTACCTTCATCTCCCAACTCCTCCATCTGATTCTACCGGCCCCAGGAAGTTGTCATCCAATGCGTGAATACCCCAGTGAGCCACGTTCTGGGGGAACTCAGCAGTTTCTGTGGGAACTCAAGCCCTGTGATCTCAACACACACCAGAAGAAGAGTTGGGGACTTCCCTGGTGGCACAGTGGTTAGGAATCCACCTGCCAACGCAGGCGACACAGGTTTGAGCCGTGGTCTGGGAAGATCCCACATGCCGCGGAGCAACTAAGCCTGTATGCCACAACTACTGAGCCTGTGCTCTAGAGCCCGTGAGCCACAACTACTGAGTCCTCGTGCCACAACTACTGAAGCCCATGCGCCTAGAGCCCGTGATCCACAACAAGAGAAGCCACTGCAATGAGAAGCCCATGCACCGCAGCGAAAAGTAGCCCCCACTTGCCGCAACTAGAGAAAGCCCGTGCGTGGCAACGAAGACCCAATGCAGCCAAAAATAAATAAATAAATTTAAAAAAAAAAGAAAAAAGAAGAAGAGTTAAGGGGCTTTGTTTAGCATCCTGACTGAGGCAGCATCTGTGCTCTGGGCCAGACTCCTTTCCCTTCATTTCTAAGTGAAATTACCTTTTTAAATGGGTGGGTTTGTCAAAGGGGAAAATGGGTGTTTCTGTATCTGGGCATGTGTAGTAAGCAGTGAAGAAACAGTGAGAGAGAGGAGAGAGAGACACACACTCAGACAGACAGAGACAGAGAGAGAGACAGAGATGAAAAGAGACAGAGAGGAGACAGAGAGAGGAATGAGTGGTGGTGGAAGAGACAGGGGAGAGAAGAGAGACCGAGAGATAGTGATACAAGGAAACTAAAGAGACACATGTACACACATTGAAATGAAGCGAGAGAGGAGAGAGAGACTGAGACACAGAGAAAGACAGAGAGAAAAGAGAGAGAGAGAGGAGAAAGAGACGGTATATAAGTATACACACACGCACACACACACACACACACACACAGTTGGAGACAGAAATAGAGTGCAAGTGAGAGACAGAGACAGACAGACAGACAGACAGACACACACACACACACACACACACGAGCCAGTAAGAACAAGTGAGCATGAGATTCAAGCTGTCTGTGGAGCCTGGAGTCCTTTCCCACCTGAATGATGGTCCTGAAGCCTTTGGGGCAACCCAGAGATCAGCAACCTAGATTTTTCCACCTGGAAGAACTCCAAAGGTCAGTTGCAGACCCTGTAACTGGCTAGTTTCTGGTCTCCCTACTATCAGCCACCTGCCCCGCCCCTGCCCCGAGTGTGATTCCTTTGGGTCTTGGTCAGTGGGTTGGGATCATAGGGAGCACCCAGATGGTCCTTTCTCCAGCCACCCCCTGGCAGGAAAATATATACAGGCATCTCTAGTGATGGTGGCCCACAAGGAGTGTGCCAGTCTCCCAGACCAGAGTGATGCTAAGATGCCTGGGCCCACTGCCCAGACAGAAATCACCTACACCTACATTCTGGGGAGCTTGGACTCACTGCCATATATTGGCCCAGACACCACCTGGTCTGGTCTATGGCTCCTAGAGCTTTCATTCTCAAAGAACCCTTATTAAACACCTGGGCAGCGCTGGGGCTGGGGCAAGCCCTGCATGAAAGGAATCCAAAGCCAGGCCTAGGCTCACAGAGGGGAACCAGAAACAAACAGCCGAAAGGCTGCTCAGGCATAAAGGGCATGTGATTAACCAAGCAAACAGGTAACCAGGGCAGAATGAATAATCGACAAACACATCTACATTATGTACAAGAATAAGGATAAATGCATACCTGACAGCAGAGAGAAAACAAGAGAATAGGCAGGGCAGAGCCAGCAAATTGGCCACTCTTCTAGCTAATCAGGAGAGGCTCTCTGGATAAGGTGGAATTTCAGATTTCTGAGCATGTCTGCCCTCTCTGTAATGTGATTAAAATTGGTTTAGAAATTTGTGCTATATTTCAAGTGAGTGCTGTGCTTAAAGTGTAATTGCGTTTGGCCGCATATTTGACATTCTTGAAATTAGAGCAGCTTGCATGCAATAAGGAAATTTGTCTAGAATGGAATTTGATTTTTTAAGCCAACGCACAGAAGAGCAGTTGCAATCTGAGCCTCTGATGGATGGCTCCTTCAGGGCTGCCTCTCAGCTGGCTCTCTCTGTGCTGAACTTCCTGTTCATTCTGGAACTCTCCTCCAGCTCTCAGCGGGAGGGAAGCTTCTTGACCTCTGACTCTAGAAACCACATTTCTCCTGGCAGTCAGAGTCTGAGCTATCGTGATTCTCCAATCCAGGCCTCTCCGACACATCTGCCAGCCTCAGGCTGTATGCCAGGTTGGGCAATTAGGGACTTTCTCTTTGTCACCCAGGACTTAGAACCTTGATCTGGGATCTGAAACACCCAGAGCTGGTGCTATGTGTATCCTGGTTTGCTCTCCTTTGTCAGAACTCAAAAGAGCTGTTAGGATTGCTGGCTAATTCTCCCTCTCCACTGTGGCAGAGGCTGAATGGCTGCTCAAGATTCTGTCACTACCTCAATAGAGATGATGATGAGAAAGGAGAGAAAAAGAGGGGAAAAAAAGATGTCATATTTCAGGGTATCCCAAACCCTTCTCAGACTTGACTGTGGCTCGTTAGCCATGGCCTTGCCATTGTGGGTTACAGAGGAACAGCCTACCTGTGTGACCCTAGAATCCTAAGACTGAGAGGGACTGCAGGCATCATCTAGTCAGTCAACAAATATTTTGAGCACATACCATGATGCTGGGGTTATAGAGATGAACAAAACAGGCCTTGTCCCTCCCTCAGGAGCTTCCAGTCTAGCGGGGAAAACAGTCTTTATACAGAAATGTGCAATTGTTTCATTACTTGTCGGTGTGCAAAGTGCTCAGGGAAAGTACAGCTACTCGTCCTAGTTTAGTAGTCTGGAAGGCTTCCCTGAATAATTAATGTTTCAGGTCAAGGCCAGCAGGAGGAGGGGTTAGCTAGGAGAAGGGTGTGGGGTGGGGATTTGTGGGGGCTCAATGTAGGAGGGACCAAAGTTCCAACTACTTCATGGACTAATTAACTTCACATAGAAAAGCCGCTCCTCAGGCCAGCTGTCTTGCAAATGACTGCTTTTGGTCACCAGAAGACCAGACTATGACAAGCCTGGCATAGAGGTATTACTCCCTCAAACATGCCCATGGAATGATCCAAGAGGATCAACTATGGATTTGATGGACAGGACACTGTTATGCTGGCAGGCAAGCAGACAGTAGCTTTACTTAACCTTCTTCTGATCTTATTTTTGTTTATTGGGCATGGTATCTAGAGGCCTGCAGTTTGACACCAGTCCAAGGGATAGGGCTGGCCTCTGTGGATCTCACCTGTCCTCAGTAAACATATTCTGCCAAGCCAAGGAAAGGGAAGAAACACTTATTGAGCACATGCTCTGTGTCAGGTGCTTTTACAAATGCCTCATCAAATCCTCACGGTACACTTAAGAGGTATGTACCTCTTTGTTTTCGCAGATGGGGAAACTGAGGCACAGAGCAGTGAAGTAACTTGGTCAAGGTCGCAGAGCTAGAAAGTGGGGGAGCTGAACTGCAACCTAATGGGATTGATTCCCAAAGCAAGCTTTTCCCGCAGTTCAACTCAGTCTCTCTGCAACAGCTGGACGTTCCTACCAAGCTGCAGTCCACCTGGGAGTAGACCCAACTGGGTCCTTCTGGTTCTCCATCCTGGGGCCTACCTTCATGCCCGGCTGGGGCTGCCATCACTATTCTCATCACACCTGTGAAGGGCCAGCTGGCAGAGACCTCGGCTCCTCTAAGTTCTCATCAGCCTTGATCCAGCACAGAGGTGCAATTTAAGGGGGAGGGTGTGGAGAGACAGGCTGGTAGAGGTCTCACTTGATGCCCCTGGGGGGATAGACTCCCCCTATGTGTCAAGAGCAAAGCGTGAGAGGCATACGCCCTAGAGCCTTGGAAGCAGCTTTCCTTCTCCTCAGGGGAGGCAGCTAATTCTCCGAGTACTTCTCCCTTCTTGCCAACCTCCATGTTTCCCACTCTTGGCTCATTTGGCTCTGTGCCCAGGTCGTGTGCAATGATGGGCTGCCCACTCTTGAAAGTTAGCACAATCCCTTTCAGGGAGGTATTGGTGCTTGCATCATGAAAGAGGGTTGGGGGCTGTGTGAGAAAATGAAGCACAGCGTCCTGTCTCTTCTGTAGAATAAGCTGGGTTTTACTCTCCAGGGCCACTTCCCAAGGGTACCAAGGGGGTTGAGGTGGGGCTGATTAGACACCTGGGCTTTTGTCCTACTGCCATTTTTCTTACTGGATGGGCCTCTTGTGGAAGAACAATACTTTCACTGAGAATTGTGACTTCTAGCACCTGACCCTGATGGAGACATTAGGCCCTGAAATCTTAAAGAGTTCACACTCCCTGAAGACTAACTTACACCCAAGAACTGAGCCCAAGAACAGTGTTTTCCTGGCAGATAAAATTCTGTTTGGGGAAGAAAGCTCACTCAGGAAAATAAAGGCCAACTCAAAAATATGCTTGGGGAATAGAGAAGACATTAAGGTGTTGCTGGGTGGGAGGTGGCAGTGGTGAGCTGGACTAAATGGCACTCTCTAAGATCTCCTCCATCTGGAAGATTCAGAACAAAGGCAAATGTTCACAGGGATCCTTTGATATGGCTTGAGTGACAGCTTGAGAAATCATCATGTCCCTTTCCAAAGGAGTTTCTCTCCCCAAACCTAGGGACAGAGTACTGGTCTGGACTCTCCTGTGGCCCAGAGCCTGACTCTGGCCTTTGCCCACTTCGCCTCTTAGCCCTCTGACCTAGGCTCTATCCTGTAGTCTACTGGCCAAAAATGACTGCAGCAAACCTTCTGTTTAATGTACGTGTAGGAGGGGGAGGACTTGAAATAGAGACACCCATTGCTAATTGTGTTGAATGAAGAAAAATAAGCCCTCTGTTTCGAAGGGAGGAATTTGAGCAAAGTACCAAGGAGGGCTTCATTTGGGCAAAAAACGGAGTGGTCTAGGCCCCAGGGAGTCCAGCGGCACCTGAAGAGCAACTGATTTCACTTTTTGTTCCCCTCTCAGAACCCCTGGGACCTCTGCCAAACTGACATCAAGATGAGAAGCTTCTCACAAAGAATTACACACACATGCAGAGTGGATGTAGACTCAGAGATCCTGGACTGGTGGATGCTAGGTGTCTACCCTCTGTATTTGGTGCTATGCTGGGTCTCAATCCAAATACTTTAGAATTCATTGTCTTACATCTGCCTTCTCTCACCCATTTATATTAATGCTGATGGGCATTTGAGTTTGCAACTCTTATTATACCTCTGCCACAGAACGATGAATGATAATCACAATGATAACTATAACCACAGCAACAACCCTCCTATTTGTATAATGATTTAGATCCATGGACTGGCAGCATCAGCAGCACCTAGAAGCTTGTTACAAATGCAGAATCTCAGGCTCCCTGAACCAGAATTTGCATTTTATTTATTTAATTTTGGCTGCGTTGGGTCTCTGTTGTTGTGCGCGGGCTTTCTCTAGTTGCGGCGAGCGGGGGCTACTCTTTGTTGCGGTGTGCGGGCTTCTCATTGTGGTGGCATCTCTTGTTGTGGAGCCCGGGCCCTAGGTGCACAGGCTTCAGTAGTTGTGACATGCGGGCTCTAGAACGCAAGCTCAGTAGTTGTGGCGCACGGGCTTAGTTGCTCCGCGGCATGTGGGATCTTCCCGGACCAGGGATTGAACCCGTGTCCCCTGCATTGGCAGGAGGATTCTTAACCACTGTGCCACCAGGGAAGTCCCAGAATCTGCATTTTAACAAGATCCCAGGTGATTTGATGCACACTAAAGTTTGAGAAGCACTTGTTTAGTAGACCATGGACAACTGCCATGGGAACTTGGTCAAAGTTCTTGGGCCTCTGGATTACCTGCCATGTTTCCTGTTCTGTCACCTTCTATCATTGACTCTATACCCTAAATCCTAAAGGGTCTATGAGTCTGTTTCAGGGACAACAAAAAAGCTGGGAACTAGAGCAGTGTATCTGACTTTGTAGGCAGTCTGGGTGGGGAGAGGTGATGGTAGTTAGAAGGGAGAGACACGCATGGACCCACATAGGGCCTACGAGAAACTCAGAGTGCTCCCCAATAACCATTCCCTGGTATATTTAGATATGACCTGGTTACCGGATACTAAAGCAGGGTTAAGAACACCAATGGTTATGGAATGAAACCAGGCTGTTGAACACAAGCATAGAACAAGTGTTTTAGCTATAAAGTTTAACCAGACATTTCAGTGTTCTCTGCTATCAAGTTGTCATCCAATCTCAGCTAGCACTCCAGTAACAGGGAGCTCATTACCTCACAAGGTATCTATTCTGATTCATGGGTCACCAGTTCTGTTAGAAAGTCGATTCCTTGTGTTGAGCTGAAATATGCTTTCCCACGGTTTCTACCCATTTATGGGTCCTGGCTCTGCCCCTTGGGGCCTGTACCCCATCTGCTCTTGCTGTCCTATAACAGCCCTTCAGAGGTATGGAAACCACACTGCCTTTGGTCTTCTCTTCTCCAAGCTAAACAGCTCCAGCTCCTTCAACTGCTTCTCATGGGACCTGGGTTCCAGTTCTCTCCCCAGCCGTCTGGGCTCCCCTTAACTGGAACCCTAGCAGGATTAAGTGCAAAGGTGCAGAAAGAGAGATCAAGAGGCTAAGCAGCAGCCTGAACCCATGGCTGAAGATAGGGATCCAAGTGCACGTCAAAGAGGCTCGGTTTAGAATCTAACGGCAGGCCTTTAGTCAGTTGAATAATAAAGGACTTTTGTTCTTTTTGAGAACATTTTTAGAACCTGGTACTTCCCACCAGAGGCAAAACAAGGCAGGTTTTAAGTAGTTAGTCCTTGAAGCAGTACTGGTTCCTATCCACCTGGAGAGGGTATACCACCACTTTTATCTCTCTGCCACTTCCACTACCCCCACTGCGCCTTCCTTCACTACCTCTGTAGGATGTAGCTCCAGTACACCTGGTCAGTGACTGTCTTTGCCGGCCAGGAATCCTAGTAAGACCAGCCAGGAGAGGGTACAGCCCTCATTTTGCCACTGTTCTCCTGTCTCCTCGTGAGCTCTTCTCTGGTCACAAGACTGTCTTTTCTACTCTCTGGGTGATTTTCATTAATCTGCTTGAACATCCCATTGCCTAAGCTACTTTTCATAGATCATACTTTCAGTGGCCTTGGGCCCCCCCAACTACGGTGAATAATAAAAATAGCAACGTTTATAGCTAATATTTATTGAGCATTAAGTGTTTATTATGTTTCAAGCACTTTACATACATTACCTTATTTAATCCTCACAACAACCCTACGAAGTGGGTACTATCTATTATTAGCCCCATTTTCCAGATGAGTAAATTGAGGCATGGAGAGGTTAACTAACTTGCCAAAGGTGGCATGGAAGATATTTAGTAGTATGTAGAATCTGGCTCCAAAGCCCACATGCTTAGTCACTGTCACTATAGAGGCAAAATTTCCCCAGTGTATCCACAGACCACCTATATCAGAATCACTTGGAGAACCTATTAAAAAGTTCCAGTCCCAGGGAAAACTATGCCTTCATGCTGTCTCACAGGGTGGATGGACCCATCTTTCCTTCATCTTCTGAGGCCTGTGGACCTCATAAGCCAGTGTGTCTCTCAAACTCAGGGGTTATCAGAACCCCCTTCAGAGCTTGTTAAAAACACAGGCACTAGGGCTCCACCTCCAGAGAGTCTGATTCAGCAGGCCTGAGGTGAGATCCAGAAATGAGCAATTGCCATCATTTTAACTGTCATAAACACTGAGTAATCCTCACTGCAGGTTTTCTCCAGCTTTCTTTACTCACTCCGGGCCTCCTTCTGGCTCAGAAAAGGCTCTCACCATCTCCTGATGTGAGGCTCTCTTGGCTCTCCACTGCACAGACCTCTCCTTTCTTCAGATGTTAGAAGGTGTCTCTCCCTGGGCAAAACTGTACAAATATGGGTTCTTGATCCATCCCCTTCTGGCCTCCTGGGGAGGATCAAGCACTTTTGCTCTCTTTCCCCTACTCTCTCTGGCTTCTCTCCTCGAACCATAAATGCACTCAACCCTGCCTAGAACAACAGAAAAACAAAAAACAGACCTTTCTGCTTTCTACATGAATTACTGTTCTGTCTTCTCATTCACTATACACTTCTAGAAAGAGTACTTTATAACCTCCTTGGACAAGTTACTTAACCACTCTTTACATTAGTTTTCTCATCTGTAAAATGAGGATTATGATAGTACATACCTCATAGGATAAGGAAGGATTAAATTTATGAATATATGCAAAGTGCTTTGAGTAATTCCTGGCACGTGTAAGTGTTCAATATAATAATTATCAGCCATGTACATGGTAGCTATTATGATTATTCACAATAGCCAACAATCTAGTCTCAGTCCTCATCCTGAAATTCTGTGACCTTCAATTCTGTTTGACTTCCCTCTTTTTATTTTTAATATTATTTACTGAAGAATAACACACATACAGAAAAGTGCCCATTTCATAAGGGTACAACTCCAAGAGTTTTTTCAAGTGAATATACCTGTATTACTAGTACTCAGATTAAGAAATACAGTAGTAGTATCATTACCCTCAGAAGCCTCCCCCCACCTCTTAGACACTTCTCCCATTGTAAAAATTTATTTATAACAATTTTGGTTTTTATATGACACCTAAAAATTTAGAAGGACAATTAATTTTCTTGTAAATTACCTATTTACTTGTATGGTGTCATTTTAAAAATTACTTTGCAGCTTCATTTTTCTAATGAGTACTTAAAATATGAAGCTACTTTTAGGAAAACACCGAATTAAAAAATTTTTAATTTGAATTATTCATTATAATGATTTTCTGTGTTTCAAGAAAGATTTTAACTTTTAATCATGCTAGCTATTGAGTATGGAGGTAGCACTACAATAGTGAAATTTTTTAAATTTAACATTTAGAGCAAGCCTGTTAGGGAAATTTTTATTCACTGGAAAAAAACCATGGCTAATTGTTTTTTCATTAAAAAAAGAAAAGCAATTTTCTTTTCTTTTCTAAAAATTTGCAATTTTAAATGATTTTTTTCTTAATTGAAAAAAAGTCTTTTGTTTGCAGAAAAAAATACTACAAAATGATTTTTTTTTTTTTTTTTTTTTTTTTGCTGTACGCGGGACTCTCACTGTTGTGGCCTCTCCCTTTGCAGAGCACAGGCTCCGGACGCACAGGCTCAGCGGCCATGGCTCACGGGCCCAGCCGCTCCGCGGCATGTGGGATCCTCCCAGACCAGGGCACGAACCCGCATTCCCCCGCATCCCCTGCATCGGCAGGCGGATTCTCAACCACTGCGCCACCAGGGAAGCCCTACAAAATGATTTTAATGAGTCTCACAGTATCTAGGAATCTTTACACTGATTTGTTTTTATTGAAATACAATATAAAATAAAACTGTAATATATGCTCACTGTCAATAATCTGGAGAAATTAAATTCCATAATTCCACTGGGAGAAAACCTCTGTTAACATTTTGTGTTTATTCTTGCCATGCCTCTTCTACTCAAATAGAACTGTTAAACAAAGAAACAACAGGCCCAAAATGAAGTCACTTGTGCTATGCCCCACATCAGTAAACCAAGACTTAATACATAACCAAACTGCAGTTTTAGCCCATCCCATGAAAGTGACTTTAACCAGTCAGTCTGGAATTTCCTGGCCAGCACTAGTGAGGTAGTCTGCCACAAGAGACCCCTGCCTTCCCCCAAAGGAAGGTGACCTTGTCTGAAATAACCCCTTCTTTTGTTTATGACTTCTTTGTCCCACCCTTTCTCTGCCTTTCAAAACCTTCCATTTTGTACAGTTCCTTGGAGCTCCTCTCTACTTGCTAGATGGGATGCTGCCCGATTTATGAATTGCTGAATAAAGCCAATTGATCTTCAAATTTACTCAGGTGAATTTTGTTTTTTAACAGAACTCTAAGCAGTGCTCCCCGCCGTCCTGTCTGCCTATCACCCTCCCCACCTTGGCCTCTGGGGACTTCCCTTCTATCTTCAAAGATCAGTGAGGGAAATACAGCAAGGCTAAAAATTTGACCTGGCTCAAAGTAAAAAATCAAAAAAAACAAACAACAAAGCAAAACAGAAAGTTCTTAAATTTCAAAGTTTCTGCGGCCATTTCTTTGTGTCACCAAGGTTTAGTGGTTCTGCTTTTGACAAGGCATTGTAGTGGGCCTCAGGTCTCTGCATCAGTAGAAGCAGAAGAAAGAAACAGAAACTGCTTTGCAAATGATGCAAAACTCAAAATCCATTGTGGGTCCGATTTCAGGAAAAAATTATACTGCTTTTAAAATGTGGAATTAATGATCCCCTCATCTTATCAATGAAGGAAGGAAGGGCCAGAGAGGGGGGAGTGTTGGGCTGATGGTCACACTGCAGAATTCCATGGCTGACTCGTCTGTGTCACTTTTCCCACAGCACTGTGCTGCTGCCACAGGCAGCCTTGACATGACTCTTGGCTGTAAGTCAGGCAGAACAGTCCCAACATAGCTTCTGGGGCCATCGGGAGGAATCCCTCATGAAACGGCCGTAAATTCATCTATGAGATTCAA
Organism: Physeter macrocephalus; assembly: GCF_002837175.3. NCBI lineage: Eukaryota > Metazoa > Chordata > Mammalia > Artiodactyla > Physeteridae > Physeter > Physeter macrocephalus. The sequence continues at coordinate 47,750,553 of NC_041234.1, read as the reverse complement.
AGAGACCTTGTACATGCCCTCCGACAATGCCCATCTGTGAGCGAGAGACTCTTTATGAGCTCTGCAAGCCTGAAAATCACCTTGTAAACATAGAGGACAGGCCTGGAGAGGAGAAATTCCTGCTGTGGAACACACGTGCATCTGCCCCTAGGGCCTGCCTCTTCCTTGGCCAAAGCAAAGAGCCTGTTCAAGCAAACTCAAGTGGATTTAAAGAAACACACTTATTTTTCCCTGAAAAAGTAATGTGTTAGGGCTTCCCTGGTGGTGCAGTGGTTAAGAATCCACCTGCCAATGCAGTGGACACAGGTTCAAGCCCTGGTCCAGGAAGATCCCACATGCCACGGAGCAACTAAGCCCATGTGCCACAACTACTGAAGCTCGTGCACCTAGAGCCCATGCTCCACAACAAGAGAAGCCACTGCAATAAGAAGCCCGTGCACCGCAACGAAGAGTAGCCCCCACTCAGGGCAATTAGAGAAAGCCGCGTGCAGCAACAAAGACAGAATGCAGCCAAAAAAAAAAAGTAATGTGTTCATGATAGAAAAATTTTAAAATGCAGAAAAATGCAAAGAAAGTAAAAATCTCATAATCTCACAATTCAGACTTCACAATTCACTGCTGACATTTGGCTTGTAGCTTTTTAGTGTTTCATTTATATATGCATGTATCTGTATGTATATGTACTGTATAAATGTATATGTATACATATGTATATGTAATATGATTTTTATTATAGTAAAATAAATACAATTTACCATTTTAACCAAAAAATGTGGAATTTAGACTTTACTGTCTCTGAGGATTATTTGCTTTCCTTGAAAGCAGTGGGATGTGTGTATGACAAAGAGAGAGGCTGTGAACTGTGATCAAATAGTTACCTACTAGAGAACTACAGGAGGAAGGATGTAGAGCCCTCCCTGCATTGTCCTGCTGAAGCTCCTGTCTTATTATTAACAACTGAAAAATTCTGAGCTTGGTGACAGTACTGATGGGTGACACATGCTTGTCTTGCTACTGCTTTTATTTATTTATTTATTTATTTATTTGGCTGTGCCATGCGGCTTGTGGGATCTTAGTTCCCTGACCAGGGATTGAACTCGGGCCCTTGGCAGTGAAAAGCACGGAGTCCTAACCACTGGACCACCCAGGAAATCCCGTCCTGCTTTTATTCTTAAAATTTGATTATGTAGTTAAAATTTTAAACTATATTTATATTTTGAATAATCAGTGCATTCACACCCTATTCTCAGCTGCTGAGTTTGTCTCCTTGGAGTTTCTTGTGTATCCTTTCTAAGATAGTCTGTGTTCACTCACATGCTCCTTTCAGTTTGGCTCAGAGGTACAAACAGCTTTAGTGCACAAAGGTTGTATACGTGAAACTGGGGACACTCTACTTGATTGGTAATTGAAGGGATTTTTAAGGGCCTATCTCAGTGGACCATTTCCTGAGTTACTCCAGCCAGAAACCAGGGAATCACCTCTGATCCTGTCTTTGTCTTTACTCTCCACATAAAACAAACGTTAATTCTACTCTCAGTGTCCACCACTTTGGTCCCCTGTTCTCTCCCTGCTGCCACAGTCCCAGGATGGGTCAGCGTTGTCTGTCATGGATTAAAAGACAGCCTCTCAAATCATCTTCTTGCCTCCAATCTCTCTCCTTGCAATCCATTCTTTCCCCTAAGATTCCTTATCTCTAAAGTATAGCTCTGACGTCTCATTCCTTCTGAAAGACAAACTTTTAACGGACTCTACTGCCTCTAGGGTAACATTCTAACTCCTCAGTACAGAAGATTTTTTCCACAAAGGATGGAGCAAGTGGCAGAAATAGTCTCTCTTCTCGGGTGTGGCTGGTTACTGAATCTGGGCCCTACGGCAAGGCAGCTCATGATCAGAAACTCATGACCAGGATCAGAAACCGGTTACTCCCAGGATCCCTCAGTGATGCTTGCATTCCTGGGAATGGACAAACACTAATTCACATCAGACTGCCACAGGCCCCCGAGTTCTCACTTACTTCTTAGAGAGCCCACTCCCCAGGGGCTAGAATACCCCGAGTAGCCCGTTCTTGGTTTCAAGGTAGCTGAGAAACCCAGATAAAGCGGCTTCGTGGACACGGGAAAACACTGTTGCCGCTACCCATTTTCTTCCTCTTTTGTTTCAAACAACATTCTGACGTGATTTTCCAAGAACTTTGAACTCACCTCCAATTCCAGGAAGGCCTTATTAGCCTCTTCCTAGGAGGTCATTCAATTTGGTGATGAACCTTGGTGGCTCCACCTCGGCCCCCCTTGGTCACTGCAGTCCCTCCCCCGCCAGCTCCCACAGATGCAAGATAGCAGGGGCTCCAGATTTTGTTTCTCACAGGTTCAAAGGAGCAACAAAGCGCATGTGCTCATGGGCTTCACTCTGATTGGGCAGGCCCAAGCCATAGATTCACCTTGAGCCAATCACTGTGGCCCGGAAGAATCGGTGCTTTGATTGGTAGACCTGAAAGGGGAGGGTCCTGGAGGTGAACCGCTGTCACCCCAAGAGGGTGACGGGTTCGCACCCCCAAAAGGAGATTGGAGGCTTTTGTGGTAATGGAGGGAAACAGACGCTGGAGATGCGAACAACCCTTCTTTACTCGTGTCTCGCCCACTGCCACCTCTGGTGTTTGCCTACTGGGGTCCTCACAGCCTGGGACTCTCTTCCCTTTAGGGCTTCCCCCCTAAATCTGAGATGAACTTTCCAAGCTTCCCGTTCCCTCTTCCTCCCTACTCCAAGCTGGCCCAGAGCATTCCCACTTCATTTCCTCATCTTCTTACTGGACCACAGCACTTAAGGGTGGGCCTTGGGTTGGCAGTCACTTGGATTTGTGTGGTTCTCATCTCCGAGGCTGTGAGGCTGCCGTGGAGAGCACAAACTCAGTCTTAATTATTTTGGGGCCCCTACCCTGGCCTTCCTGGGTCCCTACCCAGCCAGCAGTGCCTGCTATTAGAGATACTCAGTGTATTTGGTTGAACTGATTAGGATACTTAAACTGTTTTCAAGCCCCCTCAAATATGTCAGAAGCACTATTTACACACTTGAGAATGTATTCCAGTGTTTCTAGGCTATTCATTAGAACAGGTCCCTTGGGCAACTCTCCAAGCCCGCTGAACCAGTAGTTTTGCACTTAGGAACAAGGGCTGAAGTCAACATTGCAGTTGTGGTGTCTCCACCTTAGGCTATTCCTGCAGCTCCACAATACTGTTGTCTTTCCAAACTCAAGACTGATCAGGGCCTGGGGGAGGGATGAACATTTCTGTGGTTCTAGAAAGAGGACTCAACTGAGTAAAAGAGGCCTAGCAAATCTCCTTTAGTGCTCCCCCAGCTCCCAGCCCAGGCTTCCCCATGCCCAGGGGCTTCTGTGGTTTTCTTCTGGCTCACTCCCCACCTCTAAGTAAAAGAAACCTCTTTTGTTTTCAAATTTCTTCTGAATCCCCGTTAGATGCTTGAATGGCCTGAAAACCTCTGAGGTGGTGGTTATCCAGCCTGGGCTTACACATCTCCAATAACAGAGAACTCACCACCTTGTGAGATGGTTTTTCATATCTTTGAATAGCTCTGATTATCAAAACATTCTTTCTTGCGCCAAACCAAGACTGCTTCCCTATTGTTTCTGCCATGTAGTGTTGTGGGGTCATACACAATGTTCAGAGACAGGTCCTAGATTTGTGTGTGTGTGTGTGTGTGTGTGTGTGTGTGAAGGAGAGAGACAGAAACAGAGACAGAGAGATAGAGAGACAGAGAAACCAAAACAGACACAGGGAGCTGGAAGGGCCTACAGAGATCATCTAGGTCAGTGGTCAACAAAATGTTTTGGCAAGATTAATTCAGGAGCAATAAACTTATTTAGGGGGCACATTTTCCCTATTCAAAGTCAAGTTGGGACTTGATGGTTGAGTAAATGTGCATATGCATAATCCCCCTAGGAGATACCCACCGAAATAAAAAAGAATCAAAATGAGATAAGATGTCTTCTTTTTCAAACTAGGAACAGGCCACAGACACAGAGCACAAACTTGGTATCTCCATATGCAAAATAATTTAAACCAAAGTAAAAATGAAGACGCCAGGAAAAAAAGGCACAAGCTACCTGGCTCCTCCCACGCCCTCCCCGACCCCATGACAAAAGGCCATTTCACTATTTCTGTTTCCTTTGTTTTCTATCTGTTGCTCCAAGGGCTAGGTTTTCTCTTTCTTTTATTCTTTTTTTTTTAATCTTCTAAATGGGAGCATAGGCAATTCGCTTCCTACTGGTGGTTATTTTTATGATGGTAAGCACAATGCTTAAGCCTATAATTCTCAATTTTTCAACTTCAAAAGTGAAATGGTATCTTTGATTCACCCTCTGAGAGATAAGAAAAATTTCACATTTACTCTTTACCTCCTGATTTTTTGTCTAATTTTTGTCCCTATCTATTTTAGATAAATTATGGTTGTTTTACACAGCATAGCTTTTCTTCCAAGGACTGTACCTGACTGTCAAAGAGTCTCAATTCAAAAAAAGGCCCAGGCACAGTTTCACAAGTGAATGGACTATTTCAAACTTTCAAGGAGCAGATAATTCCTATTCTATTTAAATTATCCCAGAGGAAGAGGAAGAAAGGAAATAGTGTTTTGAAATCATTTTTTCTAGTTTTTAGATGATACATAGATAAAAATTTCTACTTAAAAATTCAATGATATAATAGATAAACAAAATGTGGTATATACACACAATGGAATATTATTCAGCTTTAAAAAGGAAATTCTGACACCTGTTACAACGTGGATGAACCTTGAAGACATTATGCTATGTGAAATAAGTCAGTCACAAAAGGACAAATATTGTATGATTCCACTTATATGAGGTACATAGAGTAGTCAAATTGAGAGACAGAAAGTAGAATGTTGGTTGCCAGGGGCTAGCAGGAGAGAGAATGAGGAGATATATAACCTTGCAATAAAAAAATCCAACTATATCGAAGTACATAGTTTAAAAGTAAAAGCTCAACACCTTCCTCCTTCCACCCACCCATTTCTTTCCCTCTCCCTAGAGGAAACAATTCATGTGGATGATCCAAAATTTACACAGCTAGTCCTTACTGAGGATATTTAGGTTGTATCTAGAGTTTTACTTGCACAAACAACACTCTAATGAATAACCTTGAAATATACCGCTATATAATACGTATATCTGTAGTATAGATCCCTGGATATAGACTGCCAGTACAAAAACTATGTGCGTTTTATTTAGTGAGTTAGTTAGCTTTAGATTTATTTATTAACTCATATAGTTCAAAATATCAGCCATTTAAGAGCTTACACAGTGCAAAGCTCCGTCCCATCTTTTTCCCCCAGCAACTTGGTTCCCCTCCTCAAAAGCAACCAATAGTTATCATTTAAAATATATTCTTGGGCTTCCCTGGTGGCGCAGTGGTTGGGAGTCCGCCTGCTGATGCAGGGGACACGGGTTCGTGCCCCGGTCCGGGAGGATCCCGCATGCCGCGGAGCGGCTGGGCCCATGAGCCATGGTTGCTGCGCCTCTGCGTCTGGAGCCTGTGCTCCGCAACGGGAGAGGCCACAGCAGTGAGAGGCCTGCGTACCACAAAAAAAAAAAAAAAATATATATATATATATATATATATATATATATATATATATATATATTCTTTAGTCATGTACAAGGGAAACAGTATGTTTGAGAATATCTGTTTCTGCATTCTCCCATCAACAGAGCATATTATCAAACTTGGTCTTTGCTAATCTGACTGATGAAAAATGGTATCTCATTTAATTTGTATTTATTTAATTTGTAATATTATGAGTAAAACCAATGGTTACTAAAGCTGGGAGACCATGCCAGCCTCCCTCTGCAGCCTCTTTCCCACAGCTCCCTCACCTGTCACCTCTATCCTCCAGCTCCACTGAACACGGAGACACCCTGTTCTTTCACTCTTGCCTTTGCTCTGGCTGTGTCCTCTGTGAGCTCCTCCTAGCCTCCCTGCCACCCCAGGTCTGATGAAGTGTCCTTCCTCTGTGCTTCCTTTCATCACAGCACTGCTCATGCTTTCTGTTTATTTCTGTCTATTTTCCTATCTGCCATCTCCACTAGATGGTGAGGGCTGGGACTGGATCTTTATCTCTCTGCCTCTATTGTTTATCACCATTCTCTTCAGTAAATATGGAGTGAATGGATGAATGGACAGCTGGCAGTTTCTCTATTGTTTATCACCATTCTCTTCAGTAAATATGGAGTGAATGAATGAATGGACAGCTGGCAGTTTCACATGGAGGTCACTGGAATGCAGTTATTCTGTGTGACTGACTGAAATGAGATTTACCCTCTCATAAGAATGTAATATATGTGGAAGGTGGCACTTCAAATCAGTGGTGAAATGGTGGATTATTCAGTAAGTGGTGTTGGGCTAACTGGTTAATTACCATAATTGGAGAAAATCAATTTATGTCCTTATCTTACACCCAAGTAATTTCCAGGTGGATATGTTAAATAGTGTTAAATATAAAGAGAAAGCATAAAAAACTTGAAAGTATATACGAATATTGATCCAACCTCGGGATGGGGAAGGCCTTTCTAAGCAAGATACCAAGATAGAAACCATAAAGAAAAAGATCGATAGATAGATTCCATTACAATTTTAAACTTTAGCATATGCAAAAAGTCAGAAACAACACTGAAAGGCTAATAATGTATGGGAAAAACTATTTTTAAAAAATATCCAAATGAAAAGTGGAAGGACCTATTAAAAATCCATAAGAAGAAGACAAACTTACCCACAGAAAATTAAGCAAATGTCAGGAACAGGCAATAAATTAAGAATTATTTGTTCCAGCATGAATGAAATAGACATGCTAATAAATACTTAGAGGAATATTCCACCTTACTAGTAATCAACAAAGGGTCAACTAATACAGCATTTTTCACCTAACAAATTAGCAAAGATGATAATTTTCAGTGTTTGCAACTATATGGGAAAATAACACTCTCACACCCTGAGAGTGTAAATTGGCTCACTCTTTCTGGAGGGCAGTTTACAAGTATGCATTAAAAGCCTCTGCTTTTGACCTAGATCACTTCTAGAAATCTTATCAAAGGGAAATAATCAGAAATATAGACAAAGACTCAGCTACAAGGATATTACAGTGGCATATTTATAGCAGTGAGCAATTGAAAGCAATCTAAATGTCCAGCAATAGAATAGGACAAATAAATTATGGCACATTCACAGGCTAGAATGCAGGCATTAAAATCATCATATTGAAGACTAAGGACAGAGGGAAATGCTTATAATGTATTGTTAAGTAAAAAAAAAAAAAGTAGCTCAAATAGAATGATACCAGTTTGGTTTTTTAAAATATGCATGTCTATGTGTTTGTGTAGAAAAAGCATGGAAGGAAGGAAGATACTGACTGGCCTGAGGAGTCCCTGCACACAGGCCACCCTGTCCCCAGGAGGGCACTTTGGTAAGCTCCAGTGGCTTTTGCTTTCACTCTGTAGCCCAAGAAGTTCTGGCTTCCACTGTAGGACCTGTGGGAAGAGGCCAAGTGGCTCCAAAAGTTACTGTAGACAGAATGAAGGGGTGGTTGCTGCCACAGCTGATAGTGTTATAGTCTTAGACCCCTAGGTAATGATACATTTATTGTACATTTTATACATATTTTCATTTAATGTACCTAACATCTCAAGAGATACCTCTAAGACAGGCATTAACTGTCCCATGTTACTGATGAGGAAACTGAAGCCCAGAAAGATTAGATGATTTAATCCAAGTCACAAAGCTAGGAAGTGGGTACATGAGCTGGGCTTCAAATCCAGATAGATGTCCTTGTCTTTGGCTGCTAAGGCAAAAGGGCATGATAATGAGTAGTAAATGAAGAATAGTAAGTAAATAAATGAAAGTTGCTTCTGGAATTGAATCCCTTTGGGAACAGTACCCCATGGCTTTTGCACACATATTTTCCCAGAACAGTCACTGTCCTCAGTGACTGTGGTCACTGTTACAAAATGGAATAGACTGCAAATCCCTCATGTCCTGCCAGATCCCACAGCGAAGGCCCCTTCTTGGCTTGTGCTCTGGGCCTGGTTGGAATCTGGCCTGGGTTTACTCTTCCCCGTCCTTCCAGCTGAAGGCAAACCCAGTGGAGGAAGCTGGAACAGGCCCAGTGAGATCTTAAGGGTTCCCTAGAAAGAAATAGTTATTTCTCTTGTATTTAGGGAGAAGCCTGTAAAATGGGACTCTGCTGGTTTGTTTGCTGCCTTCTGCCAAAGAATTCCGTGGGCAGCACCAGGCCCTCCCCCCACTCCCAGCAAGGCCCACATTATCCAGGCAGTGCCCTCTTCACCAACCTATGCCCTGTTCCCCATTCCGGGCCTCTGCCCAGCCCATGCGCCCTTCCTTGGCCAGTGCACCCTGCCCTCACAACAGTGCCCCTTCTGCATCCAGCCCCTCCCAACTTTATGTGCAGATAACTTCCCTAGCGAGTGCCTCCTTCCCTAGCCAGGTGCCACTCCCTAGCCCTTCCCCATTAAAAAGCCAGGAATCCCTTTGTCACCTTATACCAATTCATACCCTATACCAACCAGGCCCCTGGTCCTTGTCACCAGCCTATTCCCTCTTCTTCACTTCCCTAACCCTGCTCCTCAGTCTATACCCCCTTGGAGCCAGGCCCCCTTCCCCAGGTAGTCCCATTTCCCCACATTATGCACCCTACCCCAGCAGATAAGCCATCCCCCATCAGAAGCCCTTAACCTGCCTGTGCTTCGAAGCCAGCCAGGCCCTCTTCTCAGCCGGGCTCTCTTTGTCCGTTTATACCTGCCTCCCCAGCTACCTATGCCCCCCTTCCCGGGCCAAGGCTAGCTCCCCAGCCTGGTACCCTTCTCCTCCTAGGCAGGCTTCCCCTATACCCACCTAGACCCTCACCCCAGTGGAGTCACATTCCCAGCCAGTAACCTCTTTTGCAGCAACCCTACCCAGGCCCCTGCCCCAGCTTGTTACCCACCCACCCCCACCAGCCCGTGCCCAGGCTCCCTGACCCAACTTGGTTTTCCTTTCCCAGCCTATGTCCCCTTGCCCGGCCAGGCCCCTTTCCCCAGCCAGAGCCTCTTCCTCAACCTATGCCTCCTTCTTTGGATTGGCCCCCTTTCTTTTCTTTTCTTTTTTTTTTTTGTGGTACGCGGGCCTCTCACTGTTGTGGCCTCTCCCGTCGCGGAGCACAGGCTCCGGACGCGCAGGCCCAGCGGCCATGGCTCACGGGCCCAGCCGCTCCGCGGCATGCGGGATCTTCCCGGACCGGGGCACGAACCCGTGTCCCCTGCATCGGCAGGCGGACTCTCAACCACTGCGCCACCAGGGAAGCCCTGGCCCCCTTTCTAAACCAGCCATCTTACCAGCCTGTGTCCAACTCTCCAGCCTCTAGCCACTTGCCTGGAAGTTTTCCCACCCTGGGCCACAGCCCAGCCTCTTTACCATCCTACGCTGCCAGCCTCCCCTCCCCAGGCAGGCCTCAACCCCAGCCTGTCTTATTCCCCATGCAGGACCCTTCTGCTTGCAGGACCCTCACCCAGCCAGGGCCTCTTCCCCGACCTGAGACCCTGATGACAGCCTCCTTAGCCAGGCTACCCTTCCCCAGGCAAGGCCCCTTTTCAACCCTTTCTCCCCTTGCCCTCACGGGACCCCTTCTCCAGAAAGGGCCTCCTTCTGACAGCCAGGTGCTTGTGTCCAGTCTTTTCCCTTTTCAGCTGGACCACTTTTCCAAGGAGTTCCCCCTTCACTGGCCTTTCATAGCCAGTGCCTCCTTCCCTGGCCAAGCATCCTCCTCTCTCAGCTCTCCATCACCAGTAAAGTCCCCTCCCCAACCATGTGACGTTTCCCTGCCAGGACCCCTTCACACACACATGCCCTCAGCTGGGAACTCTTTCCCAGCCAGACTCTGCCCCACAGCCAGGCTCTCTTCACCCAGGGACCTACAGCCTCTCCCACAGTCTGAGCTCATTTTCCCAGACGGGCCTCCTTCCCAGTAAGGTACCTTTCCTCAACTAGTATACACCTTCCTCAACCAAACCCCTTCCCTAGCTTATTCCCCCTCCTCAGCCAGACCTTCTCCCCATCCCTAGCCTATGCCCCCAGCTAGGTCCCTTTCCTCAGCCATGTGCCTTATTCCCCCTCCCTCAGTCAGGACACACGCCTTTGTTTCCAGGCAGGATCCCTGCCCTAGCAGGCCCTCTCCACCTGGTAATCCCCCTTTTCCAGCCAGGTCCATCAACCCACCTATTATCCCATGCCCAGCCTATGTTGGTCTCAGCATTCGAACCTCTCCCGCCACCAGGTTCCTTTCCTAGCCTGTGCCGCCCTCCCAGGCCCCATTCCCCTGCCAGAGACCCTCCCCAGGCAGGCCACCTTTCCCTGCCAGGATATTTTCACCCCCCAATCTCCCCCAGCCAAGCCAGTCTCCCATCCTCAGCTTGTGCCACCCTATCAAGTCTGTGCTCCTTTTCCAAGACAGGCCCCTTCCCACATCCAGGCCCCTTCCCCAGCCTCACCCTCTTCCCCAACTTAAGCCTACTTTCCCAGCCAGATCTCTTTCCCTGGTCAGGTGCCATTCCCCAGGCTTTTCCCCCTTTAACAGTCAAGGATTCCTTTCTCATCCTTTGCCCCCTAACTCAACTAAGCCTATTTCCCTTGACCAGCCAAGTCCTCCTTCCCTAAGCAACCCCCACTCCATTACCCCCTTCTTAGCCTGGCCTCCTTCTTCACCCTGTGCCCCAGTCCACACAGGTGTCCTTACCTAGCCGTCTCCCCTTCTTCTGCCTGTTCCCCTTTCCCCTGCCACGTCCCATTCATCCTCCTAGATTGACTCCTTCCCCAATTTTCACCCTTTTTCCCAGCCAGGCCCCCTTCTACAGATTATGCCTCCCTTCCTGGCCTATTCTTCCTTCCCCAGCCAGCCTTCTCATCCCTATAAAAGGCTCTCTTCTCACAATGCGTCCAAATACCTAGTTTTCTCAGGGACTTCCTCTTCTCAGCCAGCTGGCTATCTGAAAATGTATCTGATGCACACATTTACACAGTGAGCTATCTGGCAGGATTTCTATATTTGTATTTTGAAAACAGATTCCCCCCACACCCCCTGCCTTCAAAAAAAAACCAGTGGCACTTCTTTCCCTCCTGCAACTAGCCCTGGACTGGCAAGTTTTTGAAAGTGAGAATTCTTTTTCATGCATAGCAATGAGAACATCCTTAACTGAAACCATTTCATGATGTTTTCACTGAGTGCAACATCAACTCAGGATAGCTTCAACTATCTTGTTACTCCCTAAATCCTTCCCTGGGAGATATTCCACTCCAGGCCACCATCAAGACTGCAGGCCCATTCCTCCTTCCAAAAGACTCATCTGTCACTGTGTCCTCCCCCTTCACTCCTGCTCCCTAACCCTCCAGGATTCCTTTGCTGAAGTCGATCCTGGGATACAAACTCTATATGAACTAAGTCAGCTATACAAAAATAGAAAACCAGGTATTTTTTTAAACTGCTTTTATTCTTTAAACAAACTACAGTTCCCCTTTGTATATTTTATTTTAGAACATTTGGTGTGTACAAAGAATTTTTAAATGAATTTAAGTAATCTCACTGAAATACAGGATGTAAAGGTTAAATTTTTTTAAATTGTTTACTGCAAATCATTTCACTTTTACCTTTTTTTGGCAAATTCAAGATATCAACAAGTCTCAAATATCAACAAAAGTATATTGCTCACTTTTTTTTTGCTTCATACCATTTGCAGATATAACAAAATGAATCAACTACTTTAATACTTTTTAAAATCTCTCTTTACATACTTTTTATCTCTAAGAATTAAGGAAAACGACTAAGTTCAGATCTTTCACACTCATACCAGTTGTAGATAGAACAAAGTGGACCAACTGCTTGAACAAAGTTATACCCTTTTATGTCTGAGAATAAAGGAAACTTACTAGTTGATCTCACCCCTCACAGTAAGTTAAACTACCTATCAGTTTGTCTCTTCTTACTTCACATCAATTGCAGATATAATGAAATGAATCAACTACTTGAATAAAGTCATGTCCTTTCTTATATTTAATAAAGGAAATTAAATTGAGATCTTTCACATCTTAGAGCAAACCTTATCTAGCCTATCTGTTTAGGTAAATCTACTTTCTACATTTAATGCTTACATTTAACTTCTAAAGTTAACAAACATTATTTAGAATTCAGGAAACATCTAAACAACTGTAATTAACTTGCAACCATACAAGGTTTTATGAAAAAACAAAACAAAATACTAGGGCTTCCCTGGTGGCTCACTGGTTAAGAATCCCGGGGACACAGGTTCCAGCCCTGGTCGGGGAAGACTCCACATGCCGCCGAGCAACTAAGCCTGTGAGCCACAACTACTGAACCTGCGCTCTAGAGCCTGCAAGCCACAACTACTAAGCCCACACACCATAACTACTGAAACCTGTGCGCCTAGAGCCCGCGCACTGCAAAAAAGACCCAAAGCAGCCAAAAAAAAAAAAAATACTAGAGGAGGTCTTTTTTGTAACTTGAGACGTCTCCTGAGTAGCCCAGTTGAAGTGGAAAGCAAAACCCCCAAACAGCCCATGATACATTTCTTTCCCCAAAGAACTAAGCAAAAGGCATTCCCAAATCACTTTTCACATCAACTCCAACTTTAAGTAATCAATACATTCACGGGGCAACCGGAAGATTCTGAGCTAAACTGATTTTTCCCCAAGTGAAGAACGCATCAAACCAAGTTGCCATTTTTTGAACCCCAAAGTTACTTGCAACATGACCAATTCTCATGGGTGGGGGGGGGAAGAGACCCTTCAGGGCAAGAAAGGTGAGAACTTGGCAAACTCACTCCGCTAGGGTAGGACAGTACAGATCTCTTCCTGGTCACCAGCCTCCGGTGCCCCTACCCCGTGAAAGAAGCAACCCAGGGACGATGGAGGAGGATAAAAGAGCGAGGGAGTAAGAAGGGGGGCGGGGGCGGAGAGAGGGGGTGAACTCTGAGTAAAATGAATAAACAAAACCCCGAGAAAACCGAAGGAAAAAAGCAGAGCCTACTGAGGAGACGCGGCGGCGGCAGCTTCGGCTCCAACGGCAGCCGCCATGGCGACGGCGGCAGCGGGCCTAGAAGAGACGCGGGGCCACGCTCCCGACGGAGCCGGCGTCGAGCGGCTTCACCGAGTTGTAGTGCCCCCCGCAGCTGTAGGAGTAGCGCTTGTAGACCAGGGTGAGCGGCTTCTTGTTGTACTCCTCTCCGATGACGATGGCGGGCGAGTTGGCCTGGATCACCTCGATGGGGGTCTGCAGGACGTGCGACAGGGCCCTCAGCTCGAGCTGGCTTCCCCACGACGCGCTGAGCACGATGTCGTCGCAGTAGCTCAAGAAGTCGTCGCGGCTGCTGGCGTCGCCGGTTTCGGGGTTGCTGAAGAAGGGCAGGAAGTCGTCGACATGCTTCCGCATGTACTCGGCGGTGCGTCTCCGCAGGCTCTCCACGGTCACGGAGAACACCAGCTGGTCTTGGATGGCGCGGTACATGCAGTGGCCGTCGGCCGGGATATCCTGCATCTCCAGATTCTTGGCCCGCAGGATGGCGCTGAGCTTCATTTCCTCGTCATGGCAGAAGCTGGCCAGACGCTCCATCCCAGCCTTGGCCACCCTCTCCTGCTTTTCTCTCTTGAGGGCCAGCTTTCTTTCGCACCTTCTCTGTGCCCTCGAGAGGTGAGGAGGCTTGTTCTTGAGATCCATCCCGGCCAGATCTTCAGTGACCGAATCGAGGTTGTTGTTATGAGGGAAACTCTCCTGGAACTTCTCCAGCTCCTGCTGGTGCTTCTTCTCCATCTCGGCCTCGAGGCGGGCCACATCGAGGAGCAACTGCTCTCTTCTCTTCTTGTCGTCCTTGGGGACCAAGCTCTTCATGCCCTGAATGTGGGTCTGCAGCTCTGTCTTCTCGCGGTTGTGGCGTTGTATCATCCGCCGAAGCTCACTCTGTGAATCTTCCATGATGTTTAAGGGCAGGCGAGAATCGAAGTTTGCTGGCTGAAGTACCGTTACAGTTCACGTCAACAGTCTAACCGCCGAACTGGACAGACCTCCTCACCCTCCGCTGGCGGCTGTACTCTGTTCCCCTGACCCGCGGTTGCCCTCACTCTATTCACGGCCCTCTCTGCCATTGGCCACTGTCTCTCCACGGCTACGCCTCCTAAACACTCCTGGCACTAGGATTGGCTGTTGGGAGACCCTACGTATGCCCCCATTAGACCCCGTAGCAATGGGTGCTTCCGGTTTTAGCGGGGTTCCTGACCCGGATGTAAAATCCCACCTTTGTCCGTTATGTGCGGCAACTGAGCTTGAGGAGATTTTCGTGGACTCTTTTTTTTTTTTTTCCAGTACGTGGGCCTCCCACTGTTGTGGTCTCTCCCGTTGTGGAGCACAGGCTCTGGACGCGCAGGCTCAGCGGCCATGGCTCACGGGCCCAGCCGCTCCGCGGGTGGGTTGTGGCTTGAGGGCTCTAGAGCGCAGGTTCAGTAGTTTTGGCGCACGGGCTTAGTTGCTCCGTGGCATGTAGGATCTTCCCGGACCGGGGCACGAACCCGTGTCCCCTGCATCGGCAGGCGGACTCTCAACCACTGTGCCACCAGGGAAGCCCTTTCGTGGACTCTTAACTGCATACTTCACTTCCTAGCCTGAACACAGTGCAGACACTGGTCATGCTTGAGAATCACATGACAAATACTGTTACACCAGCTGAATGTGCTCTGACACTGGACTTCCCAATGCTCCCAGTGTTTAGGAGGCAATGTGGCTCTCTCCAGTTCTTTAGTGGTCTTGACTGATGAACCCTTAATTTTGTGTATCAGAACAAAGATATTTCCTTATGTTCCTGGGAACACAGAATCCTTTCAGTTTAGGCCTCAAATCCACCCTGTCCTATCTCAGTGTGAGAAAACAACAACCTTAAAGTTCACTACAGCTGAGCAGACTTCGTCTTGTGCCAACAGAATGCACCTACCCTAAACTCACCTTTTCCTGGGTTTCCAGCCTCCAAAATGGGCTACCATGAAGCATGACAGTTGGCCATAATCAAGCCACTTCCTTCTGATTATTTTGAATCTCTAAAAGTTCTAAAAAATAAAATAAAATAAAGTAAAATAAAATCCCTAAGCTCTTTCAAACATGCTCTCATCCTGCCCCACTCTGCTCATCTGTATCTTGAATTCCCAAACAGGAAGGCGCTTGAGACAACCTCCTCCTTGTTACAAATGAGGAAAGTGGACATTTGTCCAAGTTTTTACATGTATCAAAACTTCAGTCGTTTTTATTGCTAAGTAGTATTCCATGATATGGATGTACTGTAGTTCATTTAAGCATTCACCTGTTGAAGGACATCTGGGTTGTTTCCAGTTTGGGGTTGTTAAAACCCCTGCTATAAACATCCGTATACAGTTTTTTTTTGTGTGAGCACAAATCTTCATTTCTCTGGGAAAAAGTGCCCAGGAGTGCAATTTCTGGGTCATATTATAAGTGTATGTTTAGCTTTTTAAGAAGCTATTTTCCAGAGTGGTTGTACCATCGTGCCTTCTCACCAGCAGTGTATGCGGAATCCAGTTTCTCTGCATCCTCACCAGCATTTGGTGTTGTCATAATTTTTTATTTTTAGTCATTCTGATAGATGTGTAGTGACATCTCACTGTGGTTTTAATTTGTGTTTCCCTGGTGGCTAATCATGTTCATCTTTTCATGTGCCCATTTGCCATCTGTGCTGTATCCTCTTGGGTAAAATCTTTATGTCATTTGCCCATTTTATAACTGGACTGTTTTTTACCACTGAGTTTTGAGACTTCTTTCTATATTCTAGATACTTGTTCTTTGTTGGATATGTGCTTTGCAAGTATTTTCTCCCACATTGTAACTTGTCTTTTCATCTCTTGGTGTTTCTCAGAGCAAAAGTTTTAAATTTCGATGAAGTCCAATTAATTTTTTCCTCTCTAAGTCATGGTTTTGGTGTCAAGAACTCTTTGTCTAACTCTAGATACCAGAGAATTTGTCCTTTTCTTTTTTTTTTACTAAAAGTTTTACAGTTTTGGGTTTTAAATTGAAATCTGTGATCTGTTTTGTGTTTATTTTCATGTAAAGTTTGAGGCTTAAGCCAAGGTTCATTTTTTTGCCTGTGGTTGTCCAATTGCTCCAGCATCATTTGCTGGAAAGGCTGTGCTTCCTCCATTGACTTGGTTTTGCATCTTTGTCAAAAATCAGTTAGGCGGGCTTCCCTGGTGGTGCAGTGGTTGAGAGTCTGCCTGCCAATGCAGGGGACACAGGTTCGAGCCCTGGCCCGGGAGGATCCCACATGCCACGGAGCAACTAAGCCCGTGCGCCACAAATACTGAACCTGCGCTCTAGAGCCCTCAAGCCACAACTACTGAGCCCACGTGCCACAACTACTGAAGCCTGCACGCCTAGAGCCCATGCTCCCCAACAAGAGAAGCCACGACAATGAGAAGCCCGCACACCGCAACGAAGAATAGCCCCCGCTCACCGCAACTAGAGAAAGCCCGCGCACAGCAAAGAAGACCCAACACGCCAAAAAATAAATAAATAAATTTATAAAAAAACAAACAACAAAAAAAATTAGAACAGAAATTAACAGAACGTTGTAAATCAACTATACTACAATAAAATTTTAAAAAATCAGTTAGGCATATTTGTGTATGTCTATTTCTGGATTCTCTATTCTGTTTCATTGATCAATGTGTCTATCCCTCCTCCAACACCATAGTCTTGATTACTATGGAATAAGTCTTGAATATAGGTAGACCCTTTCCTTCAATTTTATTCTTTTTTCAAAATTGTTTTATCTATTCTAATTCCTTTGTCTTTCCATATAAATTTTAGAATAATCTTGTCTATATCTACAAAAAAATCTGGGATTTTCATAGGAATTGTGTTAGAGCCATATATTAATTTGGCTCTAGGAGAATTGACATGTTTACTATGTTGAGTTTTCCAATCCATGAACACCTGGGTATGTATCTCCATTTATTTAAATTTTCATTGATTTTTTTCATGAATGTTTTATAATTTTCAGCACATATGTCCTGCACATATTTTGTTAGATTTACATTTAAGCATTTCATTCTTTGAGTGATTGTAAATGGTACTGTATTTTTAATTTTGGTGTTCACATGTGCATTGCTAGCATACAGAAATACAGTTGACTTTTGTATGTTCATCTTGTATTCTATGACCTTGTTCAACTGGCTTACTATTTCTAGGTGTTTTATTTTTTATTTTTTTGGTATATTCTTTGGAATTTTCTATGTAGAGAATCATGTTGCCTGTGAATAGGGACAGTTTTATTTCATTTTTCCAGTCTGTATCCTTTCATTTCCCTTTTTTGCCTTATTGCACTGATTATAACTTCTAGCACTATATTGAATAAGAGTGGTGAGGGCGGGCAGGCTTGCTTTGTTCTGGGTCTTGGGGGAAAGCATTTCATCTTTCAACATTAAGTATGAATTAGCTGCAGGGTTTTGGGGGGGTTTTTTGGTAGATGATCTTTATCAAGTTGAGGAAATTCCCCTCTCTATTTTCCTGAAACTTTTTTTTTAACATGAATGGGTATTGAATTTTGTCAAATATTTTTTTCTGTATCAATTGAATTGTTTGTGTGATTTTTCTTCTTTAGCCTGTTAATATGGTGGATTACGTTGATGGATTGTCAAGTAGTGAACAAGTCTTGCATTCCTGAAATAAACCCCACTTGGTCATGGTTTACAATTCTTTTTTTTTTTTTTTCGGTACGCGGGCCTCTCACTGTTGTGGCCTCTCCCGTTGCAGAGCACAGGCTCCGGATGCACAGGCTCAGCAGCCATGGCTCACAGGCCTAGCCGCTCCGTGGCATGTGGGATCTTCCCGGACCAGGGCACGAACCTATGTCTCCTGTATCGGCAGACGGACTCTCAACCACTGTGCCACCAGGGAAGCCCTACAATTCTTTATATACATTGCTCAATTCTATTTGCTAATATTTTATTAAGGATTTAAAAATCTACCTTCATGAGAGATATTTGCCTGTAGGTTTCTCTTTCAGTACTCTTTTGTTTGGTTTTGATATTAGGGTAATACTAGTTTCATAAAATGAATTTGGAAGTGTTCCTTCCTCTTCTGTTTTTCTAGAAGAGATTATGTAACAGTGTTAATTCTTTCAGTGTTTGGTGGGATTCTTCAGTGAAAACATCTGGGCCAAAAGATTGCTGTTGGGGGAGCATTAAAATTACAAAATTGGGGCTTCCCTGGTGGCGCAGTGGTTAAGAATCCGTCTGCCAGTGCAGGG
Organism: Physeter macrocephalus; assembly: GCF_002837175.3. Lineage (NCBI taxonomy): Eukaryota > Metazoa > Chordata > Mammalia > Artiodactyla > Physeteridae > Physeter > Physeter macrocephalus. The sequence continues at coordinate 47,732,168 of NC_041234.1, read as the reverse complement.
GACACGGGTTCGTGCCCCGGTCCGGGAAGATCCCACATGCCGCGTAGCGGCTAGGCCCGTGAGCCACAACTACTGAGCCTGTGCGTCTGGAGCTTGTGCTCCACAACGGGAGAGGCCGCGACAGTGAGAGGCCTGCGCACCGTGATGAAGAGTGGCCCCCACTTGCTGCAACTGGAGAAAGCCCATGCACAGAAACGAAGACCCAACACAGCCAAAAATAAATAAATAAATTTAAAAAAAAATTACAAAATTGTTTTCCTTAATAGTTGTGGGGCTAATCAAATTATGTATCTCATATCAGTTGGATTTTGGTAGTTTGTGTTTTTTGAGGCATTGGTCGGTTTCATCTAAGTAATCAAATTTATGTGTGTAGAGTTGTTTTTAGTATTCCATTATTATGGTTTCATGTGTGCAGGATCTGTAGTGATATACCCTGCTTTATTCCTGATATAAGTTATTTGTGTCTTCTCTCTTACGTTATTTACTCTTTGTCAGTCTTGCCAGAGATTTGTCAATTTTATTGATCTTTTCAAAGAACCAGCTCAAAATTTCATTGATTTTCCCTATTGTTTTTCTGTTTTCAATTTCATTGATTTTTGCTGTCTGTTTTCCTTCTCTCTGCTTGCTTTGGGTGTATGTTACTATTCTTTTTGGTGGGAGCTTAGATGATTCATTTAGGGCTTTTCCTCTTTTTTCTAATGTGTACATTTAGTGCCATAAATCTCCTTCTCAGTACTACTTTAATTGATCTCACATGTTTTGATATATTTTATTTTCATTCTCATTCAATGTATTTTTGGGTTCCCTTGAGACTATTTGGCTCATGGATTATTTAGAAGTGAATTATTAGTTTCCAAGTGTTTGCAGATTTTCCTATCTTTCTGTTATTGATTTCTACTTTGATTCATTTGTGGTTGGATAACACATTCTTTATGATTTCAATTTGTTTAAATTTGGGGGGATTGTTTATGGCCCAGGGTATGTTCTATCTTGACATATGTTCCATGGGCACTTGAAAAGAATGTATTTTCTGTTATGGTTGGGTGATGTGTTCTATACATGTTGTTTAGATTCCATTGGTTGATAGTATTGTTGACTTCTATATCCTTCTTGATTTTCTGTCAGAATCTTCTATTTATTGTTCAGAGAGGTGTGTTGAAGTCTCTAACTGTAATTCTAGCTTTTTCTATTTCTCCTTTCAGTTCTATCAGATTTTGCTTCACATATTTTGCAACTCTGTTGCAAATCTTACACATTTAGGATTGCTTTGTCTTTTTGGTGGATTCACCCTTTTATCATTATGTAATGCCCCCTCTGTCTCCAGTAATTTTCTTTGCTCTAACATCTTTATTTGATATTAATATAAGCACTCCCTTTTCTTTATTAATATTTGCATGATATATATTTTTCTACCCTTTTACTTTCAATCTCCCAATATCATTATATTTGAAGTGAGTTTTTTGTAGATAGCATAGTTGGGTCATGTTTTTTAATCTACTCTACCAATCTTTGACTTTTAACTGGTGTATATAGATCATTTACATTTAAGGTAATTATCAACATGTTAGGGCTTAAGTCTTACACTTAATTTTTTGTTTTCTGTTTGTTCTGTGTTCACTTCTTTGTTTTCTTTTCCTCCCTTCCTTTGTGTTATGTGAACGTTTTTTAGAATTCAATTTTGATTTATCTATAGGTATACCTCATAGATATTGCAGGTTTCATTCCAGACCACCACAGTAAAGTGAATATTGCAATAAAGTGAGTGACACCAATTTTTTGGTTTCTTAGTGCATATAAAAGTTATGCTTACACTATACTATAGTCTATTAAGCGTGCAATAGCATTATGTCTAAAACAACAACGTACATACCTTAGTTTTTAAATACTTCATTGCTAAAAAATGCTAACAATCATCTGAACCTTCATCGAGTTGTAATCTTACTGCAATAGTAACATCAAAGATCACTGATCAAAGATCACCATAACAAATATAATAATAATGAAAAAGTTTGAAATATTGCAAGAATTACCAGAATGTGACACAGAGACATGGAGTGAGCAAATACTGTTGGAAAAATGGGGCCAATATACTAGCTAGACTCAGGGTTGCCACAAACCTTCAATTTGTAAAAACCGCTATATCTGTGAAGTGCAATAAAATAAGGTATGCCTGTATAGCATTTTTGAGTGTATCTCTTTGTATACTTCTTTAGTGGTTGCTCTAGGTACATTTGTGTGTGTGTGTGGACACACGTGTGTATTAGCAAAATCTATGATGTTGTCATTTTACCAATTTGAGTGAAACATAGAAATCTTATGTCTTTTGCATCACTTTACCCTCACCCATTTATTTTATTTATTTATTTTTATTGGGGTATAGTTGTTTTACAGTGTTGTGTTAGTTTCTACTGTACAACGAAGTGGAGTTCCCTGTGCTATACAGCAGGTTCTCATTAGTTATCTATTTTACACATATTAGTGTTTATATGTCAATTCCAATATCCCAGTTCATCCCACCCCCGCACCCTCCCCTCACCCATTTATAATACAACTGTCTTAAGTGTCCTCTCTATACATTCAGAACCACATTAGTTTTCTAATTTTTGCTTTAATCTTCAAACATAATAGACAACTCAAAGGGAGAAGGAAAGTCTATTGTATTTACCCCAAATTTTGCTTATCATGGTTTTTTTTCCTTCCTGATTTTCCAAGACTTCTTCTTTTATCTTTACTGTTTAGGGAGCTTCATTTAGTCATTCTTTCAGGTAGGTATCCTTGTGACAATTTCAGGTAGGTATCCTCGTGACCAAGGTTTTCCTTCATCTGAGAATGTCTTGATTTCACCTTTATTAATTCCTGAGGGATATTTTCGCTGGAGGTAGGTGAGTTCATAGTTCTTTTCTTTCAGCACTTGAAAAATGTTGTGTCACTTTTTGTTGACCTCTATGGTTTCTGATGAGAAATTTATTATCTTTTGAATTATATTTCCTTTATTGATAGGGTGTTGTTTCTCTCTCTGCTTTCAAGATTTTAAATTTGTCTTCAGTTTTCTGATATTTGATGATGAGGTATCTTGTGTGGATTTCTCTGGGTTTAATCCCATTTGGGTTTTGCTCAGCTGTTTGAATCTGTAGGTTTATATCTCTTACCAAATTTGAGAAGTTTTCAGCCATAATTTCTTTGAGCACTTCTTCAGCCCTACACTTTTTCTATTCTTCTTCTGGGACTCTGCCAGGAACTTTAGATCCTTTGTTGTTGTCTCACAGGTCCCTGAGTCTCTGTTCAATTTTAAAAAATTAATAGACTGTATTTTTTAGAGCAGTTTTATGTTCACAGCAAAACTGAAAGGAAAAGTATATAGTGTTCCTTTATCCCCCCTGCCCGACACAGGCATAGCTCTCCGCCCCACAATCAATATCCTGCAGCAGAATGGTACATTTGTTACAATCAATGAACCTAAACTAATGCATCATTATTGCTCCAAATCTGTGGTTGACATTAGGGTTCACTCTTGGTGTTGTACATTCTATGGATTTAGGAAAATGTATGATGACATGTATCCACCATGATAGCATCTTACAGAGTAGTTTCAGAGCCCTAAAAATCTTTTATGCTTTACCTATCCAACCCTCTTCCCCCTGTAACCCCTCACAACTACTGATCCTTTTACTGTCTCCATAGTTTTACTTTTTTGCAGAATGTCATATAGTTGGATTCTTACAACATGAAGTCATTTCAGATTGGCTTCTTTGACTTAGCAATACGCATTTATAGTTCCCCCATGTCTTTCCATGGCTTGATAGCTCATTTCTTTTTGGCATTGAATAATATTCCATTGTCTGGATGTACCACAGTTTGTTTATCCATCACCTACTGAGGACATCTTGGGTACTTCCAAGTTTGGGGAACTATGAATAAAGCTGCTATAACCATTCATATGCAGGTTTTTGTGTGTGGATCTAAGTTTTCAACTCATTTGGATAAATACCAAGGAGTGTGATTGCTGGATTGGATGCTAAGAGTATGTTTAGTTTTGTAAAAAACCACCAAACTGTCTTCCAAAGTGGCTATGCTATTTTGTGTTCCTACCAGCAATGAATCAGAGTCCCTGTTGCTCCATATCCATGCCAGTATTTGGATGTTTTTAGTATTTTGGCTTTTGGCCGTTCTAATAGGTACATAGTACTATTTCATTGTTTTAATTTGCTGTTCCCTAATGACATATGATGTTGAGCATCTTTTCATATGCTTACTTGCCCTCTGTATATCTTCCTTGGAGAGATGTCTGTTCAGGTCATTTGCCCATTTTTTAATTAGGCTGTTCATTTTCTTTTTTAAAATTATTATTATTTTTGGCTGTGTTGTGTCTTCATTGCTGTGCGCAGGCTTTCTCTAGTTGCGGTAAGCAGGGGCTACTCTGTTGTGGTGCGCGGGCTTCTCATTACGGTGGCTTCACTTGTGGAGCACAGGCTCTAGGCACTTGGGCTTCAGTAGTTGTGGAATTAGGCACTAGGCACTCGGGCTTCAGTAGTTGTGGAATCTCCCTAAGATTCTTTTAGTATTTTGGATAACAGTCTTTTATCAGGTTTGTGTTTTGCAAATATTGTCTGCCAGTCTGTGGCTTGTCTTCGCATTCTCATGATTCATTTTTTTTCCAGTCTATTTTCTCTCTGTTGTTCAGGTGGGGTAATTGTTATTGTTCTGTTTTCAAGTTCACTGATTTTTTCCTCTGTCCCTTACACTCCCTATTGAGCCTATCCATTGAATTTTTAATTTTGGTTATTGCATTTTACTTCTTAAATTTCCATTTGGTTCTTCTTTATATCTTCTGTTTCTATTTTGACACTTTCTCTTTTTCTCTAATTTTCTCTTTCTCTTTCCCTTTTCTTTGCTAGGACTTTCTCTTTTCTTCTACTTGTTTCAAGCACATTTGTTACTTGTTGTAGTATTTTTATGATGGTCCCTTTAAAAATCTTTATCAGATAATTCTAACATCTCTGTCATCTTGGTTTGGGCATCTATCTATTGTCTTTTTTTCATTCAGTTTGAGACCTTCTAGTTCTTTTTAAAAAAGTTTTTAAAAATTAATTAATTTATTTTATTCATTTATTTTTGGCTGTGTTGGGTCTCCATTGCTGCCTGCGAGCTTTCTCTAACCACGGCGAGCAGGGGCTACTCTTCATTGTGGTGTGCGGGCTTCTCATTGCGGTGGCTTCTCTTGTTGCAGAGCATGGGCTCTAGCCACACAGGCTTCAGTAGTTGTGGCACATAGGCTCAGTAGTTGTGGCTCACAGGCTGTAGAGTGCAGGCTCAGTAGTTGTGGCACATGAGCTTAGCTGCTCCTTGGCATGTGGGATCTTCCCCGACCAAGGCTCGAACCCGTGTCCCCTGCATTGGCAGGTGGATTCTTAACCACTGCTCCATGAGCATGAGGAAAGCCTGATCTTCTGGTTCTTGAGTGATATTTGTTTGAAATCTGGGCATTTGGGTATTATGTCATTATGTCATGGGGATAAATGAGACTCTGAACCTCACTTAAACCATCTATTTTAGCTGGCCTCCTTTGACACTGCCACCAATAGGGAAGAGGGCTGTCACATCATTACTACCAGGTGGAGGTAGAAGTCTAGGTTTCCCACTTGGCCTCAACTGATCCAAAGGGGGACTCCTCATTACTACTGGGCAGGGTTGACAGTTTCTGCTCCACAGTAGGCTCCCACTGATAGCTTCCTGCCTGGGAGGGGTCAGAGTGCCGGGTTATTGCTTCCTTTGTTACTACCTCCTCTGACACTTGGGTGGGAGGTTGACCTCTTTACCATTGGGCAGTGGTGAAATTCCTGACTCTCCATTAGGTCTTCTCTGACATTATGTCAGGGCTGGAAAGAGAGGGCACCTCATTACTGCCTGGTGGGGTGGAATTGTAGGCTCCCCACATTGTCTCTACTGACATAGTATGTGGGTGGTCTGTGGGGATGAAAGTCTCTTCTTTGTAATTGGCCTTCTCTGACACCACACCAGCAGGCAGGGGGTTGGGGGTATTGGGACATATCACTACAGCCTCAGGAGGGTGGAAGTCCAAGCTGCCTGCATAGCCTTTACTAGTGTGGGTGGCAGCAGGGCCACAGTTTGTTCTCTGGTTTGGGTTGGAGCAGAGTGGTTAGTGTCTAAAAATTTCCTGTCTTGCTAGGTTGATCTTTCACTAGTCCTTTGGCCAGAGAGAGAAGGTTTTGGCTGGGGCTCTTTTTGTCTGTGCCTGTTGGTGTGTCTGGGTTGCTGGCTTCTTCGGCTCCAAGTATGGGAAATATGAGACAAAAAGAAAGTTCATGTCTTTCCTCCCATCCTGAGGACTAGAGGGCCTGCCTTCTTCTCTCCACCTGTCAGAGTCTTCTTATGTTTGTTTTATACACAATGTTCAGGGATCTTAGTTGTAATAGCAAGAAGAATAGGGCAAAGTAAAGTTATTCCATCTTCCCCCATCTTATGTTAAATAAACAGAAATACTTCACACCCTCCCTTACTGTCATTTGCATGTTTCAAAGAAATTAAATACCGTGACTTAAAATGAATCAAAGAGATGATAATTTTAGAAAACCACTATGCTGATCGTGAAAGAGACATCGTTGGGACTTTGATAACATGATAGAAATGGTCTCATAGAGTCTGCTCGTTTGCAGCAATCAAAATTGCTTTTTAAGATGCTGCAGAAGGGATGACAGGTCCCTTTGTATGTCAAGCCCCATTACGTGGGGTTGCTTTTAAGGCCCGAAGGGCAGAAAAACCAGCTTTGCAAATGTTGAGCTTTACTGCCTGTAGTTTGTGTTAAGGAAACCATAGTTATTATAACATCCAATGTGCCTTTTCCAGCTCTGCATTGAAGCCTACCACCCTCTCTACCTCCACCCACTCCACCCCAGCTCCACCTTTCCCCAGCACACACTCTCCCATCTATCCCATCTAGAGATTACGATCCAAATTCCCCGGCACATGCCCTGCCTTGTAGAGCCACGCATCTTCAGCAGTGGATGGGCTGCCTGTTTTTCAGGCAGCTCTGTATGAATATCATTTCTCACAGGGAGTTTTTTTTTTTTTTAAGATTGGGTGGGGCCCATGAACCTGCATTTTTTTTGAATTTTTGAATTTAATTTAATTTTTTTAATATACAGCAGGTTCTTATTAGTTATCCATTTTATACATATTAGTGTATATATGTCAATCCCAATCTCCCAATTCATCACACCACCACCCCAGCCCCACACGCTGCTTTCCCCCCTTGGTGTCCATACATTTGTTCTCTACATCTGTGTCTCAATTTCTGCCCTGAAAACCGGTTCATCTGTACCATTTTTCTAGGTTCCACATATATGCGTTAATATACAATATTTGTTTTTCTCTTTCTGACATACTTCACTCTGTATGATAGTCTCTAGATTCATCCACGTCTCTACAATTTAGGTCTCTAATCCATTTTGAGTTTATTTTTGTGTATGATGTTAGGGAGTGTTCTAATTTCATTCTTTCACATGTAGCTGTCCAGTTTTCCCAGCACCACTTATTGAAGGGACTCTCTTTTCTCCATTGTATATCCTTGCCTCCTTTGTCATAGATTAGTTGACCATAGGTGCATGGGTTATCTCTGGGCTTTCTATCCTGTTCCATTGATCTATATTTCTGTTTTTGTGCCAGTACCATATTGTCTTGATTACTGTAGCTTTGTAGTATAGTCTGAAGCCAGGGAGTCTGATCCCTCCAGCTCCGTTGTTTTTCCCTCAAGACTACTTTGGCTATTCGGGATCTTTTCTGTCTCCATACAAATTTTAAGATGTTTTTTGTTCTAGTTCTATAAAGTATGCCATTGGTAATTTGATAGGGATTGCATTGAATTTGTAGATTGCTTGGGTAGTATAGTCATTTTCACAATGTTGATTCTTCCAATCCAAGAACATGGTATATCTCTCCATGTGTTTGTATCATCTTAAATTTCTTTCATCAGTGTCTAATAGTTTTCTGCATACAGGTCTTTTGTCTCCCTAGGTAGGTTTATTCCTAGGTATTTTATTATTTTTGTTGCAATTGTAAATGGGAGTGTTTCCTTCATTTCTCTTTCATCATTAGTGTATAGGAATGCAAGAGATTTCTGTGCATTAATTTTGTATCCCGCAACTTTACCAAATTCATTGATTAGCTCTAGTAGTTTTCTGTTGGCATCTTTAGGATTCTTTATGTATAGTATCATGTCATCTGCAAACAGTGACAGTTTTACTTCTTCTTTTTTACTTCTTCTTTTCCAATTTCTATTCCTTTTATTTATTTTTCTTCTCTGATTGCCATAACTAGGACTTCCAACACTATGTTGCATAAGAGTGGTGAGAGTGGTGAGAGTGGACATCCTTGTCTTGTTCCTCATCTTAGAGGAAATTCTTTCAGTTTTTCATCATTGAGAAAGATGTTTGCTGTGGGTTTGTCATATATGGCTTTTATTATGTTGAGGTACGTTCCCTCTATGCCCACTTTCTGGAGAGTTTTTATCATAAATGGGTTGTTGAATTTTGTCAAAAGCTTTTTCTGCATCTATTGAATTTTCTTTTTTGAAGTATCTTTGTCTGGTTTTGGTATCAGGGTGATGGTGGCCTCATAGAATGATTTTGGGAGTTTTCCTTCCTCTGCAATTTTTGGGAAGAGCTTGAGAAGGATGGGTGTTAGCTCTTCTCTAAATATTTAATAGAATTCACCTGTGAAGCCATCTGGTCCTGGACTTTTGTTTGTTGGAAGATTCGTAATCACAGTTTCAATTTCATTACTTGTGTTTGGTCTGTTCATATTTTCTCTTTCTTCCTGGTTCAGTCTTGGAAGGTTATACCTTTCTAAGAATTTGTCCATTTCTTCCAGGTTGCCCATTTTATTGGCATAGAGTTGCTTGTAGTAATCTCTTAGGAGGCTTTGCGTTTCTGTGGTGTCTGTTGTAACTTCTCCTTTTCATTTTAATTTTATTGATTTGAGTCCTCTCCCTCTTTTTCTTGATGAGTCTGGCTAATGGTTTATCAATTTTGTTGATCTTCCCAAAGAACCAGGTTTTAGTTTTATTGATCTTTGCTATTGTTTTCTTT